>NC_079196.1:72776212-73076212 GCF_029499605.1 Hyla sarda
GGGTTCCCTCTTCACCACCGGCCCGAGTTTCTGGTTTGAAATCACCAGCAACCAACCGAGCCGGAATATCACCTCCAGCCACCTGCAAGGGCAGAACGATACCATCAGAGATCTGCCCAGCTTGAATACTACCAGCAGCGACATGAAGTGTCCCATCTGGACGAGGACCAGGATCAGAAAGATCACCCCTGTCCTGGTGAGTAATCAAACCTCTGCCAGCAGCGACATGAAGTGTCCCATCTGGACCAGGACCAGGATCAGAAAGATCACCCCTGTCCTGGGGAGTAATGACACCACTGCCAGCAACGACGCGATCAACTGGGATTCCATTACCAACAACCTGCAGAGCGGGGCGGCCATCATCAAAAACTATCTTGGCTGGATCAGCACTTATGGTGACATGATCATCTGCCTGCTATGCTATATTCCCATCGATAACAACCTGCTGGACCGGTTCATAGATGCTGTTGACGACCTGATCTCGTTTGCTACTATCATCAGTGACCTGCTGTCCTGGATAGACACCACCACTGACTTGATCTTCTGGATCCCCACCATCACCAGCAGCTCCCTGCTTGCCTGGATGAACCCAGTCAATGAGTTTGTGACCTGGATTACCACCAACAGCACTATAGAGCTTCTTTACGTGATCTGTAACCCCACCGCCATCAGCTGGATCGGCTTCTTCAGTGACAGGCTCACCTGGATCGCCATCACACTCCAGCTTCTGACGTGGGTTATGCCAAGGGGGATAGTGACCAGCATCACCGGACCGATGGACTATATTAACTCGGTCAGACAGTTCCTGGGACGGGTCACCGTTGCCATCCTAATTGTCAATATCCCCGAGATTAAAGGTGTCATTACCATCATCGCCAGTATACTATGGGTATTCACCACCAACCTGTATGTATGAACACTGGAAAAGATGAATAAACATTTTTATTAGACAAATATTCCAATAGTTGTAATTATTGTTATAATAGACAAAGTAGGGAATTTATTATAAATCAGTGTTTTATATGTCAGTGAGAAACAAAAATATCTCGGAGTAAGGTGCCCCAAATGTATGAAGAGCCGCAGTTGAATATGGTTTCACATAACTACAACTCCCAGCATGCTCAGACAGCCAATAGCACTGCTCAGCCTCTGATTGGTGGAGCACTTTGTCGTACGGTAATAACTCAACTAACCCCTTCCCACAGAATGCCTTATATAAACGGCCGATTGGGCAGGTCCTTCGCGCATTCCGCCGTTTATAAAAGGCATTCAGTTAACCCGGCGATGCGCGGCATCGCATGGGTTAGCTGGCAGAAGTCCCGCTGTTACCAGCAGGAGACAACTTCTGCAAGCCTCCCCCAGGACCATCTGTGGATGGTCCTAGTCAGCAATCCCTGTGATTGGTCCCTGTGGACCAATCACAGTGTGTCAGCTGACTGGGGGGGGGGTGTCTCAGCTGACTGGGGGGGGGTTTAAAGTTCATTTCCCTCAGTCTGCCCGTTCCTAGAAGTCGGGCAGAGCGGGGGATGATGAGTGCTGTGGGGGGGGGGGGGGGGTGATGGGGTGGCCCACGGCACATACCTGGGACCGGCGGCAGGCACAAGTGGAGGAGGCAGCTGTGGCATCAGATGCAGCAGTGAAGATCGCTGTAATGTGATCTTCACTGTTGCTTCTAGGAGTTTTAAAACTACAACTCACAGCATGCCCAGCCTTTGGCTGTCTGGGCATGCTGGGAGTTGTAGTTTTGCAACATCTGGAGGGCCACAGTTTGGAGACCACTGTGCACTGGTCTCCAATCTGTGCTCTTCCAGATGTTACAGAACTACAACTTTCAGCATGCCTAGACTGTCTGGGCATGCTTGGAGTTGTAGTTTTGCAACAACTGGAGGCACACTAGTTGGGAAGCATTGTCTGTTTCCTAACTCAGTGTTTCCCAACCTGTTTGCCTCCAGCTGTTGCAAAACTATAACTCCCAGCATGCACTGACAGACCATGCATGCTGGGAGTTGTAGTTTAGCAACAGCTGGAGACACATGGGTTGCGAAACACTGAGTTAAGTAACAAACTGTGTTTTGCAACCAGTGTGCCTCCAGCTGTTGCATAACTACAACCCCCAGCATGATCGGACAGCCAAAGGGCATGCTGGGAGTTGTAGTTTTGCCCGTCCCCCATGTGAATGTACATTCACATGGGCAGGTGTTTACAGCAAGTTTCCTTGCTGTAAACCCCTGCCCTTGTTACATAAACCCCTGCCCTTATTATGTACCTTGAGGGGTGTAGTTTCCAAAATAGTATGCCATGTGGGGGCTTTTCAGCTGTTCTGGCACCATAGGGGCTTCCTAAATGTGACATGCCCCCCAAAAATCCTTTCAGAAAAACTCACTCTGCAAAAACCCATTGTCGCTCCTTCCCTTCTGAGCCCTCTACTGCGCCCTCCGAACACTTGACATACACATATGAGGTATTTCCTTACTCGAGAGAAATTGGGTTACACATTTGGGGGGATTTATCTCCTTTTACCCCTTGTTAAAATTCAAACACTGGGTCTACAAGAACAGGTTAGTGTAAAAAATTTAGATTTTGAATTTTCTCCTTCACTTTGCTGCTATTCCTGTGAAACACCTAAAGGGTAAACAAACATTCTGAATGTCATTTTGAATACTTAGAGGGGTGCAGTTTTTATAATGGGGTCATTTGTGGGGTATTTCTAATATGAAGACCCTTCATATCCACTTCAAAACTGACATGGTCTGTGAAAAATTCCGATTTTGAAAATTTTGTGAAAAACTGGAAAATTGATGCTGAACTCTGAAGCCCTCTCATGTCTTCCAAAGTAAAAACATGTCAACTTTATGATGAAAACATATTATATTGTATATAATATAATAATATAAAGATATCTCCCGTATGATGCAAACATAAAGTAGACATATTGTATATGTGAATCAATATATAATTTATTTGAGATGCCTATTTTCCTTACAAGCAGAGAGCTTCAAAGTTAGAAAAATGCAAACTTTTCTAATTTTTCATAAAATTTTTGAATTTTTCACAAAGAAATGATGCAAGAATCGACAAAAATTTACAACTAGGATAAAGTTGAATTTGTCATGAAAAAACAATCTCTGAATCAAATTCATAAGTACAAGCATCCCAGAGTTATTAATGCTTAACCTCTTAAGGACTCAGGGCGTAGCCCGGTGTGAAAAACGGGGTCACACCGTGTCGGTCCCGGCTGCTAATCATAGCCGGGACCCTGGGCTAACAGCGCGCAGCATCGATCGTTGTGCCACACGCTGTTAACCCTTCAGACGCGGCGATCAAAATTGAAGCCGCGTCTGAAAATGAAAGTAAACGCTTCCCGGCAGCACACTAGGGCTGATCGGGACATCGCGATAAAATTGCTATGTTCCGATCAGCTGGGACGCAGACGGAGGTCTCCTTACCTCTCTCCGCGGCGTCCGATCGTCGATTGATTGCTCCAAGCCTGAGCTACAGGCTTGAGCAATCGAGCCCCTATCTGACTGATCCGTGCAAAGCTATGGCTTTGCAGGGATCTGCATAGGAGATCAGTGTGTGCATTGTTATAGGTCCCTATGGGAGCTATAACACTGTAAAAAAAAAAAAGTGAAAAAAAGAAGTTAACAAAGGTCATTTAAAAGGGGTACTCTGGTGAAAACCTTTTTTCTTTTAAATCAACTGGTGGCAGAAAGTTTAACATATTTGTAAATTACTTCTATTAAAAAAATCTTAATCCTTCCAGTACTTATTAGCTGCTGAATGCTACAGAGGAAATTCCTTTTTTTTGGAACACTGATGACATCATGAAGACAGTGCTCTCTGCTGACATCTGTGTCCGTTTTAGCAACCATGCATAGCAGATGTATGCTAAGGGCAGCATGGTGGCTCAGTGGTTAGCACTGCTGCCTTGCAGTGCTGGAGACTTGGATTCAAATCCCACTAAGGACAACAATAAATAAAGTGTTATTATTATTATAATAACGTCAGCAGAGAGAACTGTGCTCGTGATGTCATCAGGAAGTACAGGAAGGATTAAAAAAAATTTAAAAGTAGTAATTTACAAATATGTTTAACTTTCTGCCACCAGTTGATTTAAAAGAAAAAAGGTTTTCACCAGAGTACCCCTTTAACTCCTTCCCTAATAAAAGTTTGACCCCTTTTCCCATAAAAAAAAACGAAATAAAACATATGTGGTATCGCTGCGTGCGAAAATGTCCGAACTATAAAAATATATTGTTAATTAAATCGCTCGGTCAATGGCTTACACGCAAAAAATATTCCAAAGTCCAAAATAGTGTATTTTTGGTCACTTCTTATATCATGAAAAAATGAATAAAAAGCGATCAAAAAGTCCGATCAATACAAACATGGTACCGATAAAAACTTCAGAACACGGCGCAAAAAATGAGTCCTCATACCGGCCTGTATGCAGAAAACTAAAAAAGTTATAGGGGTTAGAAGATGAGAATTTTTAACATATAAATTTTCCTGCATGATGTAGTTATGATTTTTTTCCGAAGTAATACAATATCCAACCTATATAAGTAGGGTATCATTTTAACCGTATGGACCTACAGAATAAAAATGATGTGTTATTTTTACCAAAAATGCACTGCGTAGAAACGGAAGCCCCCAAAATTTACAAAAGGAAATTTTTTCTTCAATTTTGTCGCACAATGATTTCGCCGTTTCGCCGTGGATTTTTTGGTAACATAACTAATGTCACTGCATAGTAGAATTGGTGGCACAAAAAATTGAATAGGTGCAAAATTGAAAGTGTTATGATTTTTAGAAGGTGATGAGGAAAAAATGAAAATGCAAAAACGGAAAAATGCTGAGTCCTTAAGGGGTTAAAGTGACAGTGGTCAGATCTGCAAAAAATGCTCTGGTCCTTAACCCCTTCAGGACGGAGCCCATTTTGGCCTTAAGGACCGGAGCGTTTTTTGCACATCTGACCACTGTCACTTTAAACATTAATAACTCTGGAATGCTTTTAGTTATCATTCTGATTCCGAGATTGTTTTTTCGTGACATATTCTACTTTAACATAGTGGTAAATTTTTGTCGATACTTGCATCTTTTCTTGGTGAAAAATCCGTAAATTTGATGAAAAATTTGAAAATTTTGCATTTTTCTAACTTTGAAGCTCTCTGCTTGTAAGGAAAATGGATATTACGAATACATTTTTTTTTGGTTCACATATACAATATGTCTACTTTATGTTTGCATCATAAAATTGACGTGTTTTTACTTTTGGAAGACACCAGAGGGCTTCAACGGTCAGCAGCAATTTTCCGATTTTTCACAAAATTTTCAAACTCAGTATTTTTCAGGGACCAGTTCAGGTTTGAAGTGGATTTGAAGGGTCTTCATATTAGAAATACCCCATAAATGACCCCATTATAAAAACTACACCCCCCAAAGTATTCAAAATGACATTCAGTCAGCGTTTTAACCCTTTAGGTGTTTCACACGAATAGCAGCAAAGTGAAGGAGAAAATTCACAATCTTCATTTTTTACACTCACATGTTCTTGTAGACCCAATTTTTTAATTTTTACAAGGGGTAAAAGGACAAAATTTTTACTTGTATTTGTAGCCCAATTTATCTCGAGTAAGCACATACCTCATATGTCTAAGTGTTTGGCGGGCGCAGTAGAGGGCTCAGAAGGGAAGGAGCGACAAGGGGATTTTGGAGAGTACGTTTTTCTGAAATGGTTTTTGGGGGGCATGTTACCTTTAGGAAGCCCTTATGGTGCCAGAACAGCAAAAAAAACACATGGCATACCATTTTGGAAACTAGACCCCTCGGGGAATGTAACATGGGATAAAGTGAACCTTAATACCCCACAGGTGTTTCACGACTTTTGCAAATGTAAAAAAAAAATAAAACATTTTACCTAAAATGCTTGTTTTCCCCAAAAAAAATTATTTTTAAAAAGGGTAATAGCAGATATAGGCAAATACCCCTAAAAGTTTGAAGCCCAATTTCTCCCGATTCAGAAAACACCCCATATGGGGGTGAAAAGTGCTCTGCTGGCGCACTACAGGTCTCGGAAGAGAAGGAGTCACATTTGGCTTTTTGAACGCAAATTTTTCTCTGTGGGCATGCCGCATTTAGGAAGCCCCTATGGTGCCAGGACAGCAATAAAAAAAACACATGGCATACCATTTTGGAAACTAGACCCCTCGGGGAACATAACAAGGGGTTAAGTGAACCTTTATACCCCACAGGTGTTTCACAACTTTTGCATATGTAAAAAAAAAATTTTTTTTTTACCTAAAATGCTTGTTTTCCCAAAAATGTTACATTTTTAAAAAGGGTAAAAGCAGAAAATACCCCCCAAAATTTGTAACACAATTTCTCCCGAGTACGGCGATACCCCATATGTGACCCTAAACTGTTGCCTTGAAATACGACAGGCCTCCAAAGTGAGAGCGCCATGCGCATTTGAGGCCTAAATTAGGGATTGCATAGGGGTGGACATAGGGGTATTCTACGCCAGTGATTCCCAAACAGGGTGCCTCCAGCTGTTGCAAAACTCCCAGCATGCCTGGACAGTCAACGGCTGTCCGACAATACTGGTAGTTGTTTTGCAACAGCTGGAGGCTCCGTTCTGGAAACAGTGGCGTACCAGACGTTTTTCATTTTTATTGGGGAGGGGGGATGTGTAGGGGTATGTGTATATGTAGTGTTTTTTACTTTTTATTTTATTTTTTGTGTTAGTGTAGTGTAGTGTTTTTAGGGTACAGTCGCACGGGCGGGGGTTCACAGTAGTTTCTCGCTGGCAATTTGAGCTGCAGCAGAAAGTTTGCGGCAGCTCAAATTTGCAGCCAGATACTTACTGTAATCCTCCGCCCATGTGAGTGTACCCTGTACGTTCACATTGGGGAGACATCCAGCTGTTGCATAACTACAACTCCCAGCATGCCCGTTGGCTGTTGGTGACTGCTGAGAGTTGCAGTTTTGCAACAACTGTAGGCACACTGGTTTTGTATCACTGAGTTTGTGACCTAACTCAGTGTTTCACAACCAGTGTGCCTCCAGCTGTTGCAAAACTACAACTCCCAGCATGTACGGTGCATGGTGTACGGTGACTGCTGAGAGTTGTAGTTTGCAACAGCTGGAGGCACACCGGTCGTGAAACACTGAGTTAGGTTAAAAAAAACTCTGAGTTTCCCAACCAGTGTGCCTTCAGCTGTTGCAAAACTACAACTCTCAGCAGTCACCGACAGCCAACGGGCATGCTGGGAGTTGTAGTTATGCAACCAGCAGATGCACCACTACAACTCCCAGCATGCACTTTAGCTGTTTGTGCAAGCTGGGAGTTGTAGTTATACAACAGCTGAAAGTACACTTTTCCATAGAAAGAATGTGCCTCCAGCTGTTGCAAAACCATAAGTCCCAGCATGCCCATAAGGGAATGCTGGGAGTTGTGGTGGTCTGCCTCCTGCTGTTGCATAACTACAGCTCCCAGCATGCCCTTTTTGCAGGCTGGGAGCTGTTGCTAAGCAACAGCAGGAGGCTGTCACTCACCTCCAACGATCCAGACGCTGCAGGTCAGTCCCGCCGCCGCCGCTGCTCCTGGGGCCACGATCCCAACATTAACGCCGGGGATCGGGGTCCCCAGCACCCGGGGTGCCCGTCCCGCACCCGCTCACGTCCTCCAGAAGAGGGGCGGAGCGGGTGCGGGAGTGACACCCGCAGCAGGCGCCCTGATTGGTCGGCCGGTAATCCGGCCGACGAATCAGGGCGATCGTGAGGTGGCACCAGTGCCACCTCACCCCTGCAGGCTCTGGCTGTTCGGGGCCGTCAGAGACGGCCCCGAACAGCCAGTAATTCCGGGTCATCGGGTCACTGGAGACCCGATTGACCCGGAATCGCCGCAGATCGCTGGACTGAATTGTCCAGCGATCTGCGGCGATCGCCGACATGGGGGGGCATAATGACCCCCCTGGGCGATATGCCGGGATGCCTGCTGAACGATTTCAGCAGGCATCCGTCTCCGGTCCCCAACCGGCTAGCGGTGGGGGCCGGAATTCCCACGGGCGTATGGATACGCCCTCGGTCCTTAAGGACTCGGGATGCAGGGCGTATCCATACGCCCTATGTCCTGAAGAGGTTAAGGCCAAAATCACCTCGGTCCTTAAGGGGTTAAAATTATGAAATATGGTCATAAAAATATTAATTATGAAAAATTATGAAAATGTATCATTAGGCAGGTAGTACCCCCAAATTAGACCCCCCCATTAGACAGGTAGTAGCCCCAAATTACACCCCCCCAGTAGACAGGTAGTACCCCCAAATTAGACCCCTCCCCCAGTAGACAGGTAGTACCCTCAGATTAGACCCCCCCCCAGTAGACAGGTAGTACCCCCAGATTAACACCCCCCCCCCCTCCCGCAGTAGGCAGGTAGTACCACCAGATTAACCCACAAGTAGGCAGGTAGTCCCCCCAGATGAACTCCCCAGTGGGCAGTTTGTACCCCCAGATTAGACCCCCCCCCCCCCAGTAGGTAGGTAGAACCCCCTGATTAGACAACCCCCACCCCCGGCTGGTACCTTTTTAGTTGCCGGGGATTCAGGGCAGCACCTTCCCCTAGATAAGAGCAAGCACAGCTACACGCGTAATGATGCTCGGTCACGTCACACTCTCAGAATACCTAGGGCCGGCGTCAGAACGTAGGCCCTTGAGTTCTGGGAGCGTGACGTGACCGAGCGTCATTACGCGCGTAGCGGTGCTTGCTCTTATCCAGCCTGGCCCACAGGGTAAGCGGCTGAAATGGGATATTTCCTGTTTGACAAATAGGCCAGTCCGGCCCGTGTTACTGTACAGGGCAGGAGGACGGCCCAGCCTGCGGCCCTGACAGGTATTATAAAGATATGCAGGTTCATGAACTATTTCTCCCGTGTCTATCTTCCGTCACAAAATAACGGCCGTTATTAATAACGGGCTATAACGGGTTAAAATGGCTATTAGAAAAATCCCATAGACTATGAAGGGATTTTCTAACGACAGTATAGGATTTTGTAACTGACGTTTTCAGCTGATTTTCAGACGGAACTTTGTACGGATGTTTAAAAACTGAGAATTTTGTAGGGTGGAAGAAGCCTCACAAACACAATGATATATATAAATGAATATCAATTAGATATCATTAGTAAGAAAGCATTACAAGCTTATTAGTTAATTGACTATAGTAGAACAATACATGTGAGTAGGAAGTAACTTTTTAAAATACAACAAAAGCTACTTTGGTTCGGATATCATATACAGACTCTATCTAGAGCAGTGATTCCCAACTGGGGTGCCGCAGGATTTTGACGGCAAATATTCTATTTTTTTATTCACCAGCCTGGCCTGCGCGTCTGAAATTTATGGCGCCGCAGGGGGGAAGGGAAGTATGTGTGCGCTTTGCTGTGCGTGCACACATCGCAACCCCCTGCATTCCTCTCACCCTGCGGCCCAGTGAGTGAGTGCACTGGCGGTGCTCTGCCGGATTACCGTGCCGGTGTAGTGCCCCGTGCCCCAGCATCCCCCTCCCCCCCAGCGGCCCAGTGAGTGAGTGCACTGGCGGTGCTCTGCCGGATTACCGTGCCGGAGGAATGACCCGTGCCCCAGCGTCCCCCTCCCCCCCCCCCAGCGTCCCAGTGAGTGAGTGCCCTGTCGGAGCCCTGAGTCGCTGCCCTGCCGGAGAGGGGAGGAAGGTGGAAGCTGCGCCTGATTACTGTGCCAGTGTAGTGAAGAAAAATGGCAAAAAGGTACTGTACCCTTTCCTACCCTCTGTTACCCCTTCTTAACCCCGTCCACCCCCCCTCACCCCTGTCATCCATGTCCACCCCATGTCTATCCCTGTCACCCATGTCCACCCCTCCCTGTAACACATGTCTACCCCCCTATTCACCCCTCTATCCCTTTGTCACCCCTCTTTTATCCCCCATGTCATCCTTGTCCACCCCCGTTATCCCTGTTCACCCCCATATCTCCCGTGTCCACCATCCTGTCATCCATGTCCACCTTGGCCACCTCTGTCCATTCCTCTGCAACACATGTTTCCCCCCCCCCATCCACCCCTCTGACCACCCCCCAGTCTACATCTGTCACCATTGTCCCTCCACCCTAATCACCCCTCTGTCCCTCCTGTCATCCATGTCCACCTTGGCCATCCCCCCTCTGTCACCCATGTACACTCCTCTACCCCCCATTCCATAGACCTGCATACGGGGGGCGGTGGGGTGACATCACACGGTGGCGGGGGTGGGGGGGAGGTCATGATACTCTGGCCCCGTGGTCGCCACCCGGCTGTTTGTGAGCTGGCACCGCTGTGTGCAGCTCAAACAGGTGGGTGGCGAATACAAGATTGCGGGGGTCCCCAGCGGCGGGACCCCCATGGGGAGACATCATATCCCCTATCCTTTGGATAGGGTATAAGATGTCTCAGGGCCGGAGTACCCCTTTAAGATGTTAGCCGAGCTTTCTTACAATCTTACTGAGGAACCTTCTGACAATATTTTACCATTTCTTCTCACACTGTATGGTCACTGCAATTCTCTGTAAAGACGAGGTTACTCATTCCATTAACCCCTTAAGGACCCGGGCTTTTTCCGTTTTTTCATTTTCAATTTTTCCTCCTTAACTTAAAAAAATCATAACTGTAAAATTTTTTCCTAAAATTCTATATGATGGCTTATTTTTTGCGTCACCAATTCTTCTTTGTAATGACATTAGTCATTTTACCCAAACATCTACATTGAAACGGGAAAAAAAATCAATGTGCGACAAAATTGATGAAAAAAAACTCTATTTTGTAAGTTTTGGGGGCTTCCGTTTTTACGTAGTACATTTTTTGGCAAAAATTACACCTTATCTTTATTCTGTAGGTCCATACGGTTAAAATGATACCCTACTTGTATAGGTTTGATTTTGTATCACTTCAGAAAAAAATCCTGACTATATGCAGGAACATTTATACGTTTAAAATGGTCATCTTCTGACCCCTATAACTTTTTTATTTTTCTGTGTTCAGGGTGCTATGAGAGCTATTTTTTTGCGCCGTGGACTGAAGTTTTTAGCTGTATCATTTTTGTTCTGATCAGGCTTATTTATCACTTTTTATTCACTTTTTTGTGGTATAAAAAGTGATCAAAAATGCGCTATTTTGGACTTTGGAATTTTTTTGCGCATACGCCATTGAACGTGCGGTTTAAAAAGCAGTATATTTTTATAATTCGGACATTTCTGCACGCGATGATACCACATATGTTTATTTTTATTTACACTGTGTTTTTTTTATTCTTGGAAATGCCGGGTGATTCAAACTTTTATTAGGGGAAGGGATAATTGAAAGGGTTAATGATTTTTTTTTTTTTACACTTCTCTTATGCAATATTATAGCTCCTACAGGGCGGGCTATAACATTGCATTAACTGATCTTTACCACTGATTGATGCATCTCCATAGGAATGGATCAATCAGTGTTTTTGGCGATTGGATGCTCAAGCCTGGATCTCAGGCTTGAAGCATTCATTCGGCGATCGGACAGCGCAGGAGAAGGTAAGAAGACCTCCTCCTGTGCTACAGCTGTTCGGGATGCCGACATTATACCGCGATGATCCCGAACAGCTCCCTGAGCTAGCCGGGCACTTTTACTTTCGTTTTTAGCTGCGCGGCTCAGCTTTGAGCGCGCGGCTAAAGGGTTAATAGCGCGCGGCACTGCGATCAGTGCCGCGCGCTGTTAGATGCGGGTCCCGGCTTCACTATGATGCCGGGCCCACCGCCATATGATGCGGGGTCCTTAAGAGGTTAAAGTGGGACTCCAGTGGAAAACTAGATTTATTTTTTAAATCAACTGGTACCAGAAAGTTTAACAGATTTGTAAATTACTTCCATTTAAAAATCTTAATCCTTCCAGTACTTATAAGATGCTGTATGCTCTAGAGGTATTCTGTCTGACCACAGTGCTCTCTGCTGACATCTCTGTCCATGTCAGGAACCGTCCAGAGCAGGATAGGTTTGCTATTGGAATATGCTTCTGCTCCAGACAGTTCCTGACATGGGCAGAGGTGTCAGCAGAGAGCACTGTGGTCAGACAGAAAGGGAATTCAAAAAGAAAAGAACTTCCTCTGTAGTATACAGCAGCTGAGAAGTACTGGAAGGATTAGGATTTTTTTTATAGAACTAATTTCCAGTGGAATACGCCTTTAGGGGTGTGAAGTTCTTTATGGGAGAAGCACAGTTACTTATGAGTGTCCATGGGAGGTTATGCCTTATCTTTATGTCTACCATGCTACTGTGGTGTCCCAGTAAAGGTACATTGTGTCAAGGTATTTTAGGACCTGTCAGATTGAGACCTCCAGTGTCCTGGGGGCTCCCCTGCAGGGACTCAACCATTTCTAATCTGTATTTGCGCTGTTATAATTTAGCAATCCGTTAATAGGTGTCTGTAGCTTTAAGTATGTTGCCTAGCAACCTCAGGCTTAGTTAGGGTATGTGAGAGTGGAGGACTGAGGGCTAGACTGAACTTTTGTGTAAGGTGTTATATTATGTTATCACTTGTATGTAACTTTATTGTAAATCC
Source organism: Hyla sarda (assembly GCF_029499605.1). NCBI lineage: Eukaryota > Metazoa > Chordata > Amphibia > Anura > Hylidae > Hyla > Hyla sarda. The sequence goes on from NC_079196.1 coordinate 72,788,812, forward strand.
TAAAGGGGATACAGACAACTCTATGATCCACAGCTGCCTGGCCAATGGGCTTTAGTTCAGCCTTCCCTTATAAAGGGTGGCATTTCCTGTGAGAGGAATAGAGGAGGAGAGGAGTAAAGCAATTCATTCAGTTCAGAGTACAGAGTGAAGAATCCGCAGAGGAGTGAGAGCAAAGATGAGAGAGAGAGAGATAAGAAAAGCATGAAGTAACCCCAACTAATATCAAGCCTTTACTTCAGCCTTGATCAGAGAATTCCTAAAGGACAATTCATTATCTTTCGGCGAAAAGCCACAAATCTACCGACACTTCAGTAAGTGACTTTGATCTCAAACCTAATATAGCGCAGACCTAAAACTCCTAGTCCGGCCGTAAGAGCCAAGCATATATGCAATATCAAGTCCAGGCACTGCAAGCTGTGTGGTCCTCTAGAGACTGTCTGTTAAACCTTTGGGAGACTTTGGTTGAGCGCTGTGGAGATTGTACCACCTATCTTCAAGTTAGTAAAGCCTCCGTTAAACTGCAACCTAGTGTGTCGTCAATTCTTTCCTTGCTAGCCTGTGGGGAGACGGAGTTCCCTGGACCTGTAGTACCCCGGGAGATACCAAGACTACAGTGGCTTCACGCGACATTAAGGGTTAATACCATCCGACCCTGGGTTCATAACCCCCCCAAGAACCAAGTAGCTAACCCCAGCATAGTGGCGGTCACGGGTTTCACTCGTGGTTACCACACTACCAACCAAAAGAGTACAGTTTGTGTTGGTGGAAAATGCACTGAGCAATGGGGCAGTCAACGTGGTGGAACCTGGAGGCCTGTTTGTCTGTCAGTGTTAAGGTTTCTGCCAGTGGGCACGTCAGAGAGAGCACTGGTAACCAGATAGGACAGGGTGCGGGACAATCAAGGGCCAGCTATCACCAACAGACCACTGCAGACAGTGAATATTAGAGAGGAAGAAATGTGAGGAGGGGGGGTCAGCAAAATGTGCAAGAACCCCTTGAATTGACAGGTGCCCTCCATACAAAAAGCTTATTTGTTGCAATGCCAAGAAATCTTACATTTGTGTTAACCATTCGGGTCTTATATACGAAACATTTAAAGGGGTACTTTTTTTTTATCAACTGGTGCCAGAAAGTTAAACAGATTTGTAAATTACTTCTATTAAAAAATCTTAATCCTTCCAGTACTTATTAGTGGCTATATATTACAGAGAAAATTCTTTTCTTTTAGGATTTCAATTCTTTCATGACCACAGTGCTCTCTGCTGACACCTCTGTCCATTTTAGGAACTGTCCAGAGCAGCATATGTTTGCTATTGGGATTTTCTCCTGCTCTGGACAGTTCCTGACATGGACAGAGGTGTCAGCAGTGGGCACTGTGGTCATGACAGAAAAGAAATCCAAAAAGAAAAGAACCTCTGGAGAATACAGCCACTAATAAGTACTGGAAGGATTAAGATTTTTTTTCAATAGAATTAATTTACAAATCTTTTAAACTTTCTGGCACCAGTTGACTTAAAAAGAAAAAAGTCCACCAGAATACCCCTTTAACCCCTTAAGGACCCAGCCATTTTACACCTTAGGACCCGGCCATTTTTTGCACATCTGACCACTGTCACTTTAAACATTAATAACTCTGGAATGCTTTTAGTTATCATTCTGATTCCGAGATTGTTTTTTCGTGACATATTCTACTTTAACTTAGTGGTAAAAATTTTTGGTAACTTGCATCCTTTCTTGGTGAAAAATCCCAAAATTTGATGAAAAATGTGAAAATTTTGCATTTTTCTAACTTTGAAGCTCTCTGCTTGTAAGGAAAATGGATATTCCAAATATTATTTTATTTTATTCACATATACAATATGTCTACTTTATGTTTGCATAATAAAATTGACGAGTTTTTACTTTTGGAAGACATCAGAGGGCTTCAAAGTTCAGCAGCAATTTTCCAATTTTTCACAAAATTTCCAAAATCACAATTTTTCAGGGACCAGTTCAGGTTTGAAGTGGATTTGAAGGGTCTTCATCTTAGAAATACCCCACAAATGACCCCATTATAAAAACTGCACCCCCCAAAATATTCAAAATGACATTCAGTCAGCATTTTAACCCTTTAGGTGTTTCACAGGAATAGCAGCAAAGTGAAGGAGAAAATTCACAATTTCCATTTTTTACACTCGCATGTTCTTGTAGACCCAATTTTTGAATTTTTACAAGGGGTAAAAGGAGAAAATGTATACTTCTATTTGTAGCCCAATTTCTCTCGACTAAGCACATACCTCATATGTCTATGTCAAGTGTTCGGCGGGCGCAGTAGAGGGCTCAGAAGGGAAGGAGCAACAAGGGGATTTTGGAGCGTACGTTTTTCTGAAATGGTTTTTGGGGGGCATGTCCCATATAGGAAGCCCCTATGGTGCCAGGACAGCAAAAAATACCCACATGGCATACCATTTTGGAAACTAGACCCCTTGAGGAACGTAACAAGGAATAAAGTGAGCCTTAATACCCCACAGGTGTTTCACGACTTTTGCATATGTAAAAAAATTTAAAAAAATTTCAATAAAATGTGTGCTTCCCCCCAAATTTCACATTTTTGCAAGGGTTAATAGCAGAAAATAGCCCCCAAAATTTGTAACCCCATCTCTTCTGAGTATGGAGGTACCCCATAAGTTGACATGAAGTGCACTATGGGCGAACTACAATGCTCAGAAGAGAAGGAGTCATATTTGGCTTTTTGAGAGCAAATTTTGCTCGGGGGCATGTCGCATTTAGGAAGCCCCTATGGTGCCAGGACAGCAAAATAACCCCCACATGGCATACCACATTGGAAACGAGACCCCTTGAGGAACGTAACAAGGGGTACAATGAGCATTTACCCCCCACTGGTGTCTGTCAGATCTTTGGAACAGTGGGCTGTACAAAATTTTTAATTTGCGCAGCCCACTGTTCCAAAGATCTGTCAGACACCAGTGGGGTGTAAATTCTCACTGCACCCCTCATTACATTCCGTGAGGGGTGTAGTTTCCAAAATGGGGTCACAAGTGTTTTTTTTTTTTTTGCGTTTGTCAAAACCGCTGTAACAATCAGCCACCCCTGTGAAAATCGCCTCAAATGTACATGGTGCACTCTCCCTTCTGGGCCTTGTTGTGCGCCCCCAGAGCACTTTGCGCCCACATATGGGGTATCTCCGTAGTCGGGAGAAGTTGCATTACAAATTGTGGTGGGCTTTCTTCCCTTTTACCTCTTGTCAAAATGAAAAGTATAGGGCAACACCAGCATGTTAGTGTAAAAAAATTTTTTTTTTTTACACTAACATGCTGGTGTAGACCCCAATTTCACCTTTTCATAAGGGGTGAAAGGAGAAAAAGCCCCCCAAAATTTGTAAGGCAATTTCTCCCGAGTACGTCGATACCCCGTATGTGACCCTAAACTGTTGCCTTGAAATACGACAGGGCTCCGAAGTGAGAGAGCGCCATGCGCATTTGAGGCCTGAATTAGGGATTTGCATTGGGGTGGACATAGGGGTATTCTACGCCAGTGATTCCCAAACAGGGTGCCTCCAGCTGTTGCAAAACTCCCAGCATGCTTGGACAGTCAACGGCTGTCCGGCAATACTGGGAGTTGTTGTTTTGCAACAGCTGGAGGCTCCATTTTGAAAACAGTGGCGTACCAGACGTTTTTCATTTTTATTGGGGAAGGAGGGGGGCTGTGTAGGGCTATGTGTATATGTAGTGTTTTTTACTTTTTATTTTATTTTGTATTAGTGTAGTGTAGTGTTTTTAGGGTACAGTCACACGGGCAGGGGGGTTACAGCGATTTTCCCGCTGCGAGTTTGAGCTGCCGCGCAAAATTTGCTGCATCGCAAACTTGCAGCCTGATACTCACTGTAAGGCCCCTGCCCATGTGAATGTACCCTGTACATTCACAAGGGGGGGACCTCCAGCTGTTGCAAAACTACAACTCCCAGCATGCACAGTCTATCAGTGCATGCTGGTAGTTATAGTTTTGCAACAGCTGGAGGCACACGGGTTGGGAAACACTGAGTTAGGAAACAGACAATGTTTCCCAACCAGTGTGCCTCCTGTTATTGCAAAACCACAACTCACAAACATTCTCAGGCATGCTGGGAGTAGTAGTTCGGCAACATCTTTAGAGCCAGATGTTGCCGAACTACAACTCCCAGCATGCTTGGAGTTGTAGTTTGCAACATCTGGAGGACTACAGTTTGCAGACCACTACTACAGTGGTTCCCAATCTGTGCCCTTCCAGATGTTGCAAAACTACAACTCCCAGTATGCCAAAACTGTCCAGGCATGCTGGGAGTTGTAGTTCTGCAACATCTGAAGGGCCAGATGTTACAGAACTACAACTCCCAGCATGCCTGGACAGTAAGGGCATGCTGAGGATGTGTAGTTTTTCAACATCTGGAAGGGCACAGTGGTCTCCAAACTGTGGACCTCCAGATGTTGCAAAACTGCAACTCCCAGCATGCCCAGACGCCAAGGGCTGTCTGGGCATGCTGGGAGTTGTAGTATATAGGGTCCCAATACAGCAATGCATGTCGCTTTACGGCGACGTGCATTGCTGTAAAGGGCCCGACCGCGGCTGAAGATCTACTCACCTGTCGCCGCCGCCGCCATCTTCCCCGCCGGGATCCGGGTCTTCAGGGACGAGGTAAGTACCGGGGCCGGTCCCCAGCACTCCCCCGTCCCCCGCCGCATCCTCCAGTCTTCCTCCCATCCTCTCCGGACTTCAAGGGGCCGGGCAGGACGGGAGGAAGTAACCGCCCCCCCTCCTGCGATTGGTCGGTTAACTAACCGACAGATCGCAGGGAATAGGAGGAGGTGGCAGGCTTGCCTCCTCGCTCCTAGGCTCCAGCATGGTCCTGGCTGTCTGTGACAGCCGGGATCATGCGAAATTACCGGGCGGTCGGGTCCCAGAGACCCGATCAGCCCGGTATCGCCGCAGATCGCAAGGGCGATTTCCCTTGCGATTTGCGGCAAACGCCGACATGGGGGGCATACATGGCTCCCCTCGGCGTTTGCCCTGGATCCCTGCTGAAGGATTTCTGCAGGGATCCGCTTCCGATCTCCGCCGGGTGAGCGGCGGAGACCAGGAAAAGACATGACGTATGCATACGTCATGGGTCCTTAAGACCCAGGGTGTGATGGCGGATGCATACGTCATGGGTCCTGAAGAGGTTAAAGTACTGTGCACAACGTATATGTGGTTTATTGCTGGGGTATGCGTGCTGTTTAACAAAACATGGTGGCCGGGAAGTCTGACCATGAGGCTATTTGGTAGTAAATAGGCAATAGCATGAGGAACTTATTCTATGACCATTACATTGTTGGGTCTACATCAGATGTCTCAAACTGGTGGCCCTCCAGATGTTGCAAAACTTCAACTCCCAGTATTCCCGACAGACATTAGCTGCAGAAAATGGCTGTCTGGGCATGTCCAGGCATGCTGGGAGTTGACGTTTTAAATCATCTGGAGGGCCACCAGTTTGAGACCCCCGGTCTATATGCTTATTTTAAAATAGGCGGAAAGTGATGACTGTGTACTGCCGGTGTGAACTGTGACTTGTTGAGACATCAGCATTTGTGGCTTGTGTGAGGACACACCACTGGTGGAGAGATGTGAGAGCGACATCAGCCACCATAGAGCCACATGGAGCGACATCAGCCACCATAGAGCCACATGGAGCGACATCAGCCACCATAGAGCCACATAGAGCGACATCAGCCACCATAGAGCCACATAGAGCGACATCAGCCACCATAGAGCCACATAGAGCGACATCAGCCACCATAGAGCCACATGGAGCGACATCAGCCACCATAGAGCCACATGGAGCGACATCAGCCACCATAGAGCCACATGGAGCGACATCAGCCACCATAGAGCCACATGGAACGACATCAGCCACCATAGAGCCACATGGAACGACATCAGCCACCATAGAGCCACATGGAGCGACATCAGCCACCATAGAGCGACATCAGCCACCATAGAGCCACATGGAACGACATCAGCCACCATAGAGCCACATGGAACGACATCAGCCACCAGGCCAGTATTTTACCGGCACAGCCTTTATTTTGCCGACCCTGCCGGTTATTTTTATATAAAAAATACTGGCAATTCAATGGCCGGTATTTATCCAACCAATCCGACTCCTGGAATGGATCCAACCAATCAGATTCCCGGAATGTTGCACCATATACTATACCAGTGTTTCCCAACCAGAGCGCATCCAGCTGTCGCAAAACTGCAACTCCCAGCATGCCCGGACAGCTGTTGGCTGTCCGGGCATGCTGGGAGTTGCAGTTTTGCAACAGCTGGAGGCACCCTTGGTTGGGAAACACTGGTTTAGAGTGGGCAGCAGAAGAGACAGCTGGAGCCGGGGGACAGACAAGTACCATCCGTGACATGAAAAGCACCTAAATAAGAATTGCTGAAGCAGCACAGGGACTACAAAGTGTTAACCCTGAAGTAGGATCATCTGAGAGAGATTAAGAGGTTGTATTATAATAGTCTGCCCCTGCTACGAGGGGCAAGAACTAGTTAGTATTAAAGGGGTTCTCTGGTGCTTACACATCTTTTCCCCTAACCAAAGGATAGGGGAAAAGATGCCTGATCGCGGGACTCCCGCCGCTGGGGACCCCAGGATCTTGAACGCGGCACCCCGTTTGTAATCAGTCCCCGGAGCTGTCACGCCCCCTCCCGTAGGCTTGCATTGAGGGGCGGAGCGTGACGTCACACAGGGGCGGAGGCGTGACGTCACACGCCGCCGGCCGTGTGGTTGCCGTTAATCAGACCCGGAGCGAACACGCTCCGGGGACTGATTACAAACGGGGTGCTGTGTGCAAGATCACAGGGGTCCCCAGCGGCGGGACTCCCGCGATCAGGCATCTTATCCCCTATCCTTTGGATAGGGGATAAGATGTCTAAGCACCGGAGAACCCCTTTAAGATATTGAGCCCTCGGCTATGAGAACATTTGATCTGTCTTAGACTGCATTCACACTTTGTTTTTACATTACGAGTGCCAGATACGGCTGGGGGAGGGGCAAACCGGGCTCTCCCGTATCCCAGCCGGACCAGCACTGAACTCTATTTACTTTAATGAGCCGACCGGAGTCAAACGCTGACTCCGGTCGGCTCATTTTTGACCCGTATGCGGTTTCCTGACCTCTAAAAAAACGGGAGATACATTTAACATTAAAACTAGATTAACATGCCAATCAGACCATGTTATGTATGTTATACAATGTATCTGTTCGCTACAATATGTAGGACGCACCACACAGCCCCTCCATAATCGATTAAATAAACATCGTTATAATATCCGTAATACATTTTTATTACATGGAGTCTCCAGGCATTGCGCACAATCTCATCCTGATGTACAGCATCCTATAACCATCACACCCATAGAGGCAATTCCAACACATATCTCAAATCGTTTTGAACAGTAGAAAAGAAAAGAAATGTATTGGATATATCGAATGGGTACTTTAGTTCCGGATGGACTTAATGAACTCTCAGAAGTGATACTGTAAAATTATCCCATTCATTCCTTGGAAACAAACACAATAAATACACTTTCAACTAATCCAGATATATTCATACTTATATGCTTCATTTAATGCCACTCGCAGCCATTTAACTCTTTCAACTGACAGTTTACCTATTTTCCTTACCTTATTTCCTGAGTACATCCCGGGATATGCGCTTGTTCTAAAGCCGTTAGCAGCGATCGTTATATCCCCGCTCGCTCTCCCCTGTACTAGCCTAATAATGTACATAAACATGGTAAATGTCTCTACTTCGGCTGTTACACACTGCCATCTACTGGTGGATTTTCATCATAGCACTCAGCACTTTTTTATTTAACCCCTTAAGGACTGAGCCCTTTTTCACCTTAACCCCTTGGGGACGGAGCCCATTATGACCCTAAGGACGGGAGCATTTTTTGCAAATCTGACCACTGTCACTTTAAACATTAATAACTCTGGAATGCTTTTACTTATAAATTTGATTTCGAGATAGTTTTTTTCGTGACATATTCTACTTTATGTTAGTGGTAAATTTTCGGCGATACTTGCATCCTTTCTTGGTGAAAAATTTGAAAATTTCATGAAAAATTTGAAAATTTAGCATTTTTCTAACTTTGAAGCTCTCTGCTTATAAGGAATATGGATATTCCAAATAAATTATATATTGATTCACATATACAATATGTCTACTTTATGTTTGCATCATAAAATTGATGAGTTTTTACTTTTGGAAGACATCAGAGGGCTTCAAAGTTCAGCAACAATTTTCCAATTTTTCGCAAAATTTTCAAAATCGGAATTTTTCAGGGACCAGTTCAGGTTTGATGTGGATTTGAAGGGTCTTCTGGTTAGAAATACCCGATAAATGACCCCATTATAAAAACTGCACCCCTCAAAGTATTCAAAATGACATTCAGTAAGTGTGTTAACCCTTTAGGTGTTTCACAGGAATAGCAGCAAAGTGAAGGAGAAAATTCAAAATCTTCATTTTTTACACTGGCATGTTCTTGTAGACCCAGTTTTTGAATTTTTACAAGGGGTAAAAGGAAAAAAATCCTCTCAAAATTTGTAACCCAATTTCTCTCGAGTAAAAAAATACCTCATATGTGTATGTCAAGTGTTCGGCGGGCGCAGTAGAGGGCTCAGAAGCGAAGGAGCAACAGGGGGATTTAGGAGAGTGAGTTTTTCTGAAATGGTTTTTGGGGGGCATGTCCCATTTAGGAAGCCCCTATGGTGCCAGGACAGCAAAAAACCCCACATCGCACACTATTATGGAAACGACACCCCTCAAGGAACGTAACAAGGGGTACGGTGAGCCTTAACACCCCACAGGTATTTGACAACTTGTTGTTAAAGTCGGATGTGTAAATTTAAAAAAAATATTTTTCCACTAAAATGCTGGGTTTTCCCCAAATTTTACTTTTTTACAAAGGGTAGTAGGAGAAAATGCCCCCCCAAAATTTGTAACCCCATTTCTTCTGAGTATGGAAATACCCCATGTTTGGACGTCAAGTGCACTGCGAGCGAACTACAATGCTCAGAAGAGAAGGAGCACCATTGAGCTTTTAGAGAGATAATTTGTTTGGAATGGAAGTCGGGGGCCATGTGCATTTACAAAGCCCCCCGTGGTGCCAGAACAGTGGACCCCCCACATGTGACCCCATTTTGGAAACTACAACCCTCACGGAATGTAATAAGGGGTACAGTGAGTATTTACACCCTACTGGCGTTTGACAGATATTTGGAACAGTGGGCTGTGCAAACAAAAAAATTTAATTTTCCATTTTCACGTACCACTGTCCCAAAAATCTGTCAGACCCCTGTGGGGCGTAAATGCTCACTGTACCCCTTATTACATTCCGTGAGGGGTGTAGTTTCCAAAATGGGGTCACATGTGGGTATTTATTAACCGCTGTAAAATCAGCCACCCCTGTGCAAATCACCAATTTCGGCCTCAAATGTACATAGTGCGCTCTCACTCCTGAGCCTTGTTGTGCGCCCGCAGAGCATTTTACGCCTACATATGGGGTATTTCCGTACTCAGGAGAAATTCCGTTACAAATTTTGGGGTCTTTTTTTCCTTTTACCTCTTGTGAAAATAAAAAGTAAAGGGCAACACCAGCATGTTAGTGTAAAATTTTTTTTTTTTACACTAACAGGCTGGTGTAGACCCCAACTTTTCCTTTTCATAAGGGGTAAAAGGAGAAAAAGCCCCCCAAATTTGTAGTGCAATTTCTCCCGAGTACAGAGATACCCCATATGTGGCCCTAAACTGTTTCCTTGAAATACGACAGGGCTCCAAAGTGAGAGAGCGCCATGCGCATTTGAGGACTAAATTAGGGATTGCATAGGGGTGGACATAGGGGTATTCTACGCCAGTGATTCCCAAACAGGGTGCCTCCAGCTGTTGCTAAACTCCCAGCATGCCTGAACAATCAGTGGCTGTCCAGAAATGCTTGGAGTTGTAGTTTTGCAACAGCTGGAGGCTCCGTTTTGGAAACACTGCTGTACAATACGTTTTTCATTTTTATTGGGGGGGGGGGGGGGGACAGTGTAAGGGGGTGTATATGTAGTGTTTTACTCTTTATTAGGTGTTAGTGTAGTGTAGTGTAGTGTTTTTAGGGTACATTCACACTGGCGGGTTACGGTGAGTTTCCCGCTAGGAATTTGCGCTGCGGTGAAAAATTTGCCGCAGCTCATACTTGAAGCAGGAAACTTGCTGTAAACCCGCCCGTGTGAATGTACCCTGTACGTTCACATGGGGGGGGGGGGGCAAACCTCCAGCTGTTTCAAAACTACAACTCCCAGCATGCACGGTCTGTCAGTACATGCTGGGAGTTGTAGTTTTGCAACAGCTGGAGGCACACTGGTTGGAAAACCTTCAGTTAGGTTCTGTTACCTAACTCAGTATTTTCCAACCAATGAGCCTCCAGCTGTTGCAAAACTACAACTCCCAGCATGCACGGTCTGTCAGTACATTCTGGGAGTTGTAGTTTTGAAACAGCTGGAGGCACACTGGTTGGAAAATACTGAGTTGGGTTCTGTTACCTAACTCAGTATTTTCCAACCAGTGTGCCTCCAGCTGTTGCAAAACTACAATTCCCAGCATGTCTGATCACAGAAGGGCATGCTGGGAGATGTAGTTATGCAACAGCTGGAGGTACGCAACTACAACTCCCAGCATGCCGAGACAGCTGTTTTCTGTGTGGGCATGCTGGAATTTGTAGTTTTGCAACATCTGGAGTGCTACCATTTAGAGACCACTGAACAGTGATCTCCAAACTGTGGATCTCCAGATGTTGCAAAACTACAACTCCCAGCATGCCCAGACAGCAAACAGCTGTGTGGGCATGCTAGGAGTTGTAGTTTTGCAAGATCTAGAGGGCAGTATAGAGATCACTGTGCAGTGGTCTCTAAACTGCAGACCTCCAGCTGTTGCAAAACTACAAATTCCAGCATGCCCACACAGCAAACAGCTGTCTGGGCATGCTGGGAGTTGTAGTTTTGCAACATCTGGAGGGCTACAGTCTAGAGACCACTATAGTGGTCTCAGACTGTAGCCCTCTAGATGTTGCTAGGCAACTACTCACCGACTTCCGTCGCATCCGGGAGCCGTCCTCTTCTGCCGCACGCCACCGCCGATCTCCGTCGCCGACCGCCGATCTCCGTCGCCGACCGCCGATCCCCGTCGCTCCGCTGCCTCCGGAGGGGTAAGTGGACGTCGGCGCCCGGTCCTCTTCATTTTCCCCGTTCTGCCCCGCCTATTGTGGGAGGGCAGAACGGGGAAACCGAAAGTAAACCCCTCCGCCCCTGATCTGCTATTGGTGGTCGCGTCTAGACCACCAATAGCAGAAATAGGAGGGGTGGCAACTCTGCCACCTCACTCCTATCGCTTTAGGGGGATCGTGGGTGTCTTAGACACCCGCGATCCCCCTTCTATTCCGGGTCACCGGGTCACCATAGACCCGTAATGACCCGGAATTGGCGCAAATCGCAAGTGTGAATTCACTTGCGATTTGCGCCGATCGCCGACATGGGGGGGTCTAATGACCCCCCTGGGCATTTGCACGGGGTGCCTGCTGATAGATATCAGCAGTCACCCCGGCCCGGTCCCCGCCGGCGCGCGGCGGGGGCCGAAATTCCCACGGGCGTATGGATACGCCCTTCGTCCCCAACAGGTTAAGGACTCAGCCGTTTTTTGCAATTCTGACCACTCTCACTTTAAACATTAATAACTCTGGAATGCTTTTACTTATCATTCTGATTCCGAGATTGTTTTTTTGTGACATATTCTACTTTAACTTAGTGGTAAAATTTTATGGTAACTTGCATCCTTTCTTTGTGAAAAATCCCCAAATTTGATGAAAAAATTGAAAATTTTGCATTTTTCTAATTTGAAGCTCTCTGCTTGTAAGGAAAATGGATATTCAAAATAAAAAATAATTTTGATTCACATATACAATATGTCTACTTTATATTGACATCATAAAATTTATGAATTTTAACTTTTGGAAGACAACAGAGGGCTTCAAAGTTCAGCAGCAATTTTCAAATTTTTCACAAAATTTTCAAACTCGATATTTTTCAGGGACCAGTTCAGATTTGAAGAGGATTTGAAGGATCTTCATATTAGAAATACCCCACAAATGACCCCATTATAAAAACTGCACCCCCCAAAGTATTCAAAATGACATTCAGTCAGTGTTTTAACCCTTTAGGTGTTTCACAGGAATAGCAGCAAAGTGAAGGAGAAAATTCAAAATCTTCATTTTTTACACTCGCATGTTCTTGTAGACCCAATTTTAGAATTTTTGCATGTTGTAAAAGGAGAAAATTTTTACTTGTATTTGTAGCCCAATTTTTCTCGAGTAAGCACATACCTCATATGTCTATGTAAAGTGTTCGGCGGGCGCAGTAGAGGGCTCAGAAGGGAAGGAGCGACAAGGGGATTTTGGAGAGAACATTTTTCTGAAATGGTTTTTGGGGGGCATGTCACCTTTAGGAAGCCCCTAGGGTGTCAAAACAGCAAAAAAAAAAAAACACATGGCATACCATTTTGGAAACTAGACCCCTTGAGGAATGTAACAAGGAATTAAGTGAGCCTTAATACCCCACAGGTGTTTCATGACTTTTGCAAATGTAAAAAAAAAAAAAAAATAATTACCTAAAATGCTTGGTTTCCCCAAAATTTCACATTTTTACAAACGGTTAAAGCCGAAAATACCCCCCAAAATTTGAAGCCCAATTTCTCCTGATTCAGAAAACACCCCATATGGGGGTGAAAAGTGCTCTGCTGGCGCACTACAGGTCCCTGAAGAGGAGTAGTCACATTTGGCTTTTTGGAAGCAAATTTTGCTCTGGGGGCATGCCGCATTTAGGAAGCCCCTATGGTGCCAGGACAGCAAAAAAAAAAAAACACATGGCATACCATTTTGGAAACTAGACCCCTTGGGGAATGTAACAAGGGGTAAAGTGAACCTTAATACCCCACAGGGGTTTCACGACTTTTGCATATGTAAAAAAAAAAAAAAAAACATTTTACCTAAAATGTTTGGTTTCCCCAAATTTTTACATTTTTACAAAGGGTTAAAGCAGAAAATACCCCCCAAAATTTGAAGCCCAATTTCTCCCGATTCAGAAAACACCCCATATGGGGGTGAAAAGTGCTCTGCTGGCGCACTACAGGTCTCAGAAGAGGAGTAGTCACATTTGGCTTTTTGGAAGCAAATTTTGCTCTGGGGGCATGCCGCATTTAGGAAGCCCCTATGGTGCCAGGACAGCAAAAAAAAAAAAACACATGGCATACCATTTTGGAAACTAGACCCCTTGGGGAATGTAACAAGGGGTAAAGTGAACCTCAATACCCCACAGGGTTTTCACGACTTTTGCATATGTAAATTTTTTTTTTGGGCGGGGGGGGATAGGGTATTTTGGTATAAAATTTGGAAGTCAATGTACCCTGGACTGGTACATTGGAGCCGAATTCTGGGGAATGAAAATTAGGGCAAAGGATGGAAATTTTTGTACTCCATGGAAGTGTGATACTCCCTGAAGCAGTCTATGCAGAGGCCCGGATTATCTGGGCAAGTGTCACACTGAATGATGGTGTCCCTCCGTCTCCCCTTCCTGTAACACACTCTGCATTTCTTCTGGGTTCGTCCCGACCTTCTAGTGTTGGGGATCACACCAGGAAAGTGTTGGCCCGGGACGATCCGGGGACCTAAATTTCCAGAGGTGCTCTGACCCGCTCCTTGGCGGTCACCAAAGATGAGGGCCTTTAGAACTACCTCTTGGAACTCCAGGTATGTCCCTGTGTTGCCAGCGTTCTGGTACAGTATAAAAGAGTTGTACATGGCAACCTGTACCATGTAGACCGCAACCTTTTTATACCATAACCGTGTTTTCCGCATGGCATTATATGGCTTGAGGACTTGATCAGAAAGATCAACTCCCCCCATATACTGATTGTAGTCCAGAATACAATCAGGCTTGAGGACCGGTCCCGCGGTACCTCGCACAGGGACAGGGGTGCTGCCATTCCCATGAATTGTGGTGAGCATAAGGACATCCCTCTTGTCCTTATACCGGACCAACAACAGGTTCTCATGGGAAAAGGCACGTGACTCACCCCGGGGGATAGGAGCATGTAGGGGATGGGGCGGAAGGCCTCTTTGATTCTTCCGGACTGTCCCACAAGCGACCGTGGAACCCAGCGGCGAGGGATGTGAAGAGAGGGATACTAGTATAAAAGTTATCCCCATAAAGGTGGTAACCTTTATCTAGCAATGGGTGCAAAAGGCCCCAAACGATTTTCCCGCTAACACCCAGAGTGGAGGGACATTCTGGGGGCTCAAAACGGGAATCTCGTCCCTCATACACTATAAACTTGCAAGTGTACCCAGAGGTACTCTCGCAAAGTTTATACATCTTCACGCCATACCGCGCTTGCTTGGTTGGGATGTATTGCCGGAAGCTGAGTCTCCCCTTGAAGCTGATGAGCGACTCATCAATAGAGACCTCCCGCCTCGGGACATAGGCCTCCCAAAATCTGGCCCCGAAGTGATTGATGACCGGCCTGATTTTATACAGGCGGTCATACGCAGGATCAGTTCGGGGGGGGACATGCCGCATTATCAGCATAATGCAAACATCTCCAAATGGCCTCGAACCGGGGACGTGTCATGGCCATACTGTAGAGGGGTGTCTGGTAAAAGACGTCCCCACTCCAATATTGCCTGACACAGGGTTTTTTAACTATATCCATATGCAGCGCGAGGCCCCAAAAGGTCCTCATTTCGGCTGCATCGACTGGAGTCCAGCCGCCGGGTCTAGGTAAAAATGAGCCCGGGTTAGCGTATGACGAAGTGTTGGGCATACAGGTTCGTCTGTGTAACCATCAAATTAACAAAGTAGTCACTGAAAAAATGACCGAAAAAGTCCTTTTCAGTGAACCCGACAATGTTAATTTTGATTCCTGAGTCGCCAACAAACTCAGGAATCACGGGCTCGTGGTCCGCTGGCTCAGCCCAGTCAAGTTCTCCGGTACGAGGTACCAGTGACCTTGGCAGGGGGGCTTCACTAGTATGAGCGCCAGGGGGACTCATACTAGCATGGGGCACAGGGTCAAGGGCAGAGGAGGTTTGCGGCACCGCACGGCGGCGTCTCCGCCGCCTTGGCTCATCATCTGAACTAGATGATGAGGAGGACGATGAAATTAGGAAGGTGGGGTCTTCATCATCCTCTGAGCCGCTCTCGGTGTCGGAGGCAATTAGGTCATATGCCTCCTCCGCCGAGAACACTCTGCGGGCCATTTCCCTACTCTAATGTGGATACGGGGGGGGGGGGGGGGTGTGTGTGTGTGTGTGTGTGTGTGGAAAAACTTTATTTGTGTATGTGCTGCGTGTGGTGTGGTGCGATATTACCTCCCTAACCCTCCCTAGCCTAACCTAACTAAACTAACCGCCCTAACAGAAAGAAAAAAAATATAAAAAAGGGGACTTTTATTTTTTTTTAGAAAGGGGACTTCTAACGCAAAAAAAGCCCTGCGCCAAAAAAAAGTGTTTATCTAATCAGTGGTGTGCGCACTGATTAGCGCTTGTGGCGGCAGGGGGCGCAGAAGTCAGTGGGGGGTCCGGCCACTCAGCCCAGAACAGTGGCTGGTGGCTTGTACACAGACCCCCACACAAAAAAAAACGAAAAATAAAATAAAAAAAACGCTTAATCCCGAAAAAATGCACCCGCCTGAACCCCCAAAAAACGCTGATCAGTGATAAATCACCGACAGCGGTGGGACAGGCTGCACACACAGGTACGGTCCGTCCACACAGTACACGCCTGCTACTGGTGGCACGGAACACCTATGGGTGCAAAAAAAGAACGCGGTAACCGAAAAAAGTGCCTTTACCACCAAAAAAAAACGCTGATCAGTGATAAATCACTGACAGCGGTGAGGCACGCCGCACACACAGGTAAGGTCCGGCCACACAGTACACGCCTGCTACTGGGGGCACGGACCGCCTATGGGTGCAAAAACACGCTAGAAAACCCGAAAAAAAGCGCCGGCACCACAAAAAAAAACGCTGATCAGTACTACGGGACTGATCAGCGGCGGGTGGGCTTTAACAAACGTTGGCGGACCGCTCTTTTATAACTAAGAGGGTCCGCACACACGCTTAGGAAAAAAAAAAAGAAAAAAAGATCTGCGCCCAAAAAAAACGCTGGCGGCAGACCGCAGCGACCCAGCAGGGCCGGGGTCACGCAGCTAAAGGTGCTACGGACCCACGGACACCCACTGAGGTACGCTGGAAAAAATAAAAAAATAAAAAAGACTTTTTTTTTTTAACCCTAACCTGTCCCTACCTAATCTAAAGCTATCCCTGGGGATTTCTGTGCCAAGGGGCCACAGAAAGGGGGCAAGGGGCACTTTTTTTTTACTGAGGGGATGGTGGGCAGCACGGGGCTCCGTCCTGCACACCAGATCTCTCTGAAATGGCGGGCAGAACGTAGCAACATGCTCCTAGCCCACCAGATCCCCTCCCATTACATTGTGATTGGTATGGCCACTTTGGCCACCCAATCACAGCTGTACTGAGGGGGGTGGCCACAATGCCAGCCCCCAGTACAGCATGGATGGTGATTGGTGGTGTATACTACACCACCAGTCACCATCTATATCCAGGTCACAGGGTCACACGTGACCCTGATGACCTGGAACCGCTGCAGAACGCCGGTTAGTAGTTACTGGCGTCCTGCAGCGATCGCCGGTATAGGAGGTCCTCCGGACCTCCTCCGGCACACTGCCGGGATGTCTGCTGATAGAAATCAGCAGACATCCGGCTCCGATCCCCACCCGGCGAGCGGCGGGGAACGGAATCGCAGCGCATCGCTCGTCTGAATTGGCGAGCGATGCGCTGCGATCGCCGACATGGGGGGTCATCATGACCCCCCTAGGCGATATGCCGGGATGCCTGCTGAACGATTTCAGCAGGCATCCGGCTCCGGCGCCCCTCCGGCTAGCGGCGGGGGGCCGGGATATGACAGGACGTACTCAAACGTCCTGAGTCCTTAAGGACTCGGAAAAGGGGTCGTTTGAGTACGTCCTGCGTCCTTAAGGGGTTAATTAAATAAATTTATTATATTGGTTTTTATTTAGACAATATATCAGGCCTTTCATTACAATTATTTTACTTATTTATTCAATTGTTTTATGCTATTTTAGTTTTATTAATGTGTATGTTTTTTGCACACAGCTTCTACGGCACTCCGGAAGTTGTCATCGCCCCCCCCCCCCCCCTTTTTTTTTTCCTTCAATTGTTGTCTTATAAAAGCAAGTATTTTCCAGTATGTACACTATGCCTGATGAAGATCCCTGTTCGGGATCGAAACGCGTTGCACTGTATATAATAAAACAATTTCATTCAATCCTGGACCAGCGCCGTCATTGAGAGGAACTCTTTTTCCATTCATTTCTCCGGTTTCCTGACCTAGAACCGTAGTTCTGCTGCTCAGCAGCAGCGTGAGTTAACTCTTTCCTTGCTTGGCTCCTGAATGGTATACATGGGTCCAGGGGCGGATCCAGAGTCGAGTCTCGGGAGGGGCACTATTAGAGTATTTTGTGTTGGCGGACAGAAAACAAGGTGTTGCTTACGGAACTTACAATATTATTAAATGTATCATACAGTCCTAACCTTCTTTAAGACTCTTAGACCATGTTCACATGTCAGAATAATAATCAAATATACCAATTGCCACAGAATGGGAAAGTGCTAAAGAGGTTTTTACCATTTAAAACTACAGCTCCCAGTATGACCTAAGCAGTTGTGAGGGGATGCTGGGAGTTGTTGTTTCACCCATCATAACTGCAGTCACTCCAGCTCTGATAGGACATAGTGAGGAGGATACAGAATGATATGAGTGACTACAGGTGACGTCTTCTCTATAGTCTTTCCTTATCTAATTCAGATGTACTTACCACGGGACTTGTTCCAGCTAAATCTTCTCTCTGCAGACGCCCAGACGTCTCCTCACTATGATTCTGATCCTCTATATGAAAACAATAATTATTATAAAATTGCCAGACACTGTATTCTTCGAATATAATACTGGCACACACCCTCAGAATATAATTCTGACACACTGTACCCCTTGAATATACAACACACTGTACCCTCTGAATATAATACCGCCACACACCGTACTCTCTGAATATAATACTATCATACACTGCACCCTCTAAATATAATACTACCACACACTGTGCCCCTGAATATAATACTACCACACTGTGCCCTCTAAAATTAATACTACTACTACACACTGCACTCTCTGAATATAATACTACCACACACTGCACTCTCTGAATACAATACTACCACACACTGCACTCTCTGAATATAATACTACCACACACTGCACTCTCTGAATATAATACTACCACACACTGCACTCTCTGAATATAATACTACCCCACACTGCACTCTCTGAATATAATACTACCCCACACTGCACTCTCTGAATATAATACTACCCCACACTGCACTCTCTGAATATAATACTACCCCACACTGCACTCTCTGAATATAATACTACCACACACTGCACTCTCTGAATATAACTTGCTGTGCAGTGCACCCTCTGAATATAATACTACCACACACTGCACTCTCTGAATATAATACTACCACACACTGCACTCTCTGAATATAATACTACCCCACACTGCACTCTCTGAATATAATACTACCCCACACTGCACTCTCTGAATATAACTTGCTGTGCAGTGCACTCTCTGAATATAATACTACCACACACTGCACTCTCTGAATATAATACTACCCCACACTGCACTCTCTGAATATAATACTACCCCACACTGCACTCTCTGAATATAATACTACCACACACTGCACTCTCTGAATATAATACTACCACACACTGCGCTCTCTGAATATAACTTGCTGTGCAGTGCACTCTCTGAATATAATACTACCACACACTGCACTCTCTGAATATAATACTACCCCACACTGCACTCTCTGAATATAATACTACCACACACTGCACTCTCTGAATATAATACTACCCCACACTGCACTCTCTGAATATAATACTACCACACACTGCACTCTCTGAATATAACTTGCTGTGCAGTGCTCCCTCTGAATAAAATACCCAAATGTATTGTTGCCCATAAAAAAATGTAACACCCCAGAAATTCCTCATAATATACACTATACTTCTGAAATGCAGAACACTCTGTGCCTTCACATATAGTAATAATGCTCCATCTTGTGCCTCTTCATATAATAATTATGACCAGTCCCGTTCCCTCCACATAGTAATGCCCTGTGCCCCTAACATATAATGCCCCCTGTGCTGTGCCCTTCACATATAATTCCCCCGTTCTTTGCCCCTCACATATAATGCCCCCATCATGCGTCCCTCACATATAATGCCCCCATCATGTGCCCCTCACATATAATGCCCCCCGTGCTGTGCCCCTCACATATAATGTCCCCTTTGCTGTGCCCCTCACATATAATGTCCCCTTTGCTGTGCCCCTCACATATAATGCCCCCGTGCTGTGCCCCTCACAAATAATGCCCCCGTTCTTTGCCCCTCACATATAATGCCCCGATCATGTGCCCCTCATATATAATGCCCCCATCATGCACCCCTCACATATAATGCCCCCATCATGCACCCCTCACATATAATGCCCCCATCATGCACCCCTCACATATAATGCCCCATGCTGTGCCCTTCACATATAATGCCCCCGTTCTTTGCCCCTCACATATAATGCCCCCGTTCTTTGCCCCTCACATATAATGCCCCCATCATGCGCCCCTCACATATAATGCCCCCATGTCCTGTCCCCTCAGGGGGCATTATATGTGAGGGGCACAGCACAGGGGGCATTATATGTTTGGGGCACATGACAGGAGCATTATATGTGAGGGGCACAGCACAGGGGGCATTATATGTGAGGGGCACATGATGGCGCATTATATATGAGGGGCACATGATGGGGGCATTATATATGAGGGGCGCATGATGGGGCATTATATATGAGGGGCGCATGATGGGGGCATTATATGTGTGGGGCACAGCACAGGGGGCATTATATGTGTGGGGCACAGCACAGGGGGAATTATATCATATAATGCCCCCTGTGCTGTGCCCCATACATATAATGCCCCCTGTGCTGTGCCCCTCACATATAATACCCCCTGTGCTGTGCCCCCCACACATATAATTTATATGTGTGGGCACAGCACAAGGGGCATTATATGTGAGGGGCACAGCACAGAGGGCCCCCCTGTCATGTGCTCTTCACATATAGTGCCCCCAGTGCTTTGCCTTGCAGCTCCTCACATTAAAAATTCCCCTAAGTTTTTAAATCCCCCTCCTCCTGTACGATATAGTGCCCTTAACAGTGGCACATATTCTGTCCCCCAAATCCCCTGGGCCCTGAGCATACTCTTAGTACTTACTGTATGCCGGCCGCGGGGACGGGATTTCCAGGCGCCGGCGCGATGATGTGAAGTCATCGTGCCGGCCTGCAGTGGATCGCGACCCCGCAGCTCACACGCTGTGTACTCACAGCCAGTGGCGTTGCTAGGGTTGGTGTCACCCGTTGCGGTAGAAAATGGTGTCACCCCAGCATGCTGGGAGTTGTAGTTTTGCAACAGCTGGAGGCACCCTGGTTGGGAAACACTGACATAGATAGATAGGGAATATATATAGACCAGGGGTTCTCACCTATTTTTAGTGAGGGTCCGCTTATCCAGGTCTGCCATCCGGTAAAGGTCCAACTGTATGCTAATGCTTGGTGCACACCTAGCGGCCTCAGCGCCATGAAGGCAATAGCAAACTAACAACTGAAGTGTGGAGGATGTATAACCTGAATACTGCTGCACACTGTAACCACTGGATATAATACTGCCACACACACTGTACCCACTGAATATAATACTGCCACACACTGTACCCCTGAATATAATACTACCACACACTGTACCCCCTGAATATAATACTGCCACACACTGGGCCCCTGAATATAATACTGCCACACACAGGGCCCCTGAATATAATACTGCCACACACTGTACCCCCGAATATAATACTGGCACACACTGTACACCTGAATATACTACTGCCACACACTGTATCCCTGAATATAATACTACCACATACTTTGCCCTGAATATAAACCTGCCACCCAGTGTGTCCCTGGTATATTACTGCTACCCACTGTGCCCCTTAAAATACTGCCATTCACTGTACCCCTGAAAATAATTCTGCCACACACTGGGCCCCTGTTATATTACTGCCACACACTATTCCCCTGCAACATTACTTGCAGATGCTATGCTCTAACGCTGACTAATTGCACCTCTGTGTCTCTTAAAACAATAAAATGATGCCACTGTGCCTATAGAATGAATGACGCCACTGTGACCCCAGAATGAATGATGCCACTGTACCCACAGAATGAATGATGCCACTGTGCCTATAGAATGAATGACGCCACTGTGACCCCAGAATTAATGATGCCACTGTGCCCACAGAATTAATGATGCCACTGTGCCTATAGAATGAATGATGCCACTGTGACCCCAGAATTAATCATGCCACTGTGACCCCAGATTTAATCATGCCACTGTACCCACAGAATTAATCATGCCACAGTACCCACAGAATTAATGATGCCACAGTACCCACAGAATTAATGATGCCACAGTACCCACAGAATTAATCATGCCACTGTGACCACAGAATTGATGATGCCACTGTGACCACAGAATTGATGATGCCACTGTGACCACAGAATTAATGATGCCACTGTGACCACAGAATTAATGATGCCACTGTACCCACAGAATTAATAATGCCACTGTACCCACAGAATTAATCATGCCACAGTACCCACAGAATTAATGATGTCACTGTGGGTACAGTGGCATCATTAATTCTGTGGTCACAGTGGCATGATTAATTCTGTGGGTACAGTGGCATCATTAATTCTGTGGTCACAGTGGCATCATTAATTCTGTGGTCACAGTGGCATCATTAATTCTGTGGTCACAGTGGCATCATTAATTCTGTGGTCACAGTGGCATCATTAATTCTGTGGGTACAGTGGCATCATTAATTCTGTGGGTACAGTGGCATCATTAATTCTGTGGGTACTGTGGCATCATTAATTCTGTGGGGCACAGTGGCATCATTAATTCTGTGGGGCACAGTGGCATCATTAATTCTGTGGGGCACAGTGGCATCATTAATTCTGTGGGGCACAGTGCCATCATTACTTTTGGAGGCACAGTGGCATCATTAATTCTGTAGGCACAGTGACATCATTAATTCTGTGGGTACAGTGGCATCATTAATTCTGTGGGTACAGTGGCATCATTAATTCTGTGGTCACAGAATTAATGATGCCACTGTACCCACAGAATTAATGATGCCACTGTACCCACAGAATTAATGATGCCCCAGTACCCACAGAATTAATGATGCCACAGTACCCATAGAATTAATGATGCCACTGTACCCACAGAATTAATGATGCCACTGTGCCCCACAGAATTAATGATGCCACTGTGACCACAGAATTAAGGATTCCACTGTGACCACCAAATAAGTGATGCCACTGTACCCATATAATTAATGATGCCACTGTACCCACAGAATTAATGATGCCACTGTGCCCCAGAATTAATGCCACTGTGCCCCCATATGAACTTTGCCACTGTAACTCTCCATCTGTTGTAAAACTACAACTCCCATCATGCACAGACAAAAGGTCATGATGGTAGCTGTAGTTCTACAATAACTGGAGAGTCACAGATGGGGGAACACAAATTTTTACCTGAAAGCTTAGAATCGCCGTCCCAGGTCCCGCACTGCTCCGCTGCTCTGGCCTCTTCTAGTCAGGCCTGGCCAGAGCAGATGATGCAGGCAGCTAATGGTGCTACCTGCATCATAGGAGAAGCGCAGGGCAGGGACACATCGCTCCCTCGCTCCGGGCCGCGGCTATTCATTTGTATTGGCGTCTTAAAGACACAGCTACAAATGAATAAGGGGAGATCCAGCGGATGGTCCGAATGACTGGGGGACGCAGTCCGGATCTGGACCGTGGTCTGCCAGTTCAGTACCCCTGATATAGGACATAGATCAATGTTTCCCAACCAGAGTGCCTCCAGCTGTTACAAAACTACAACTCCCAGCATGCCTGGACAGCATTGTAGCTTTGCTTTGCAGACACCTTGGTTGGGAAACACTTATTTATGTCAGTGTTTCCCAATCCTCCAGCTGTTGCAAAACTACAACTCCCAGCATGCTAGGAGTTGTAGTATTGCAACAGCTGGGGGCACCCCTGGTGAGAAGGGGGGGGGGGGGTGAGCAGGGATTGTGCTGGGAAGGGGGGAGGGATGATGCTGGAAAAGGGTGGGCATGGATGGTGGGGGGTAGTTTATCTTACCTGCCTTAGAACACTGCTGGGCTCCTGTATCCTCCAGACACTTCCTGCTTGCTGGGGTCATGTGATGTTTTGGTGTCACATGACCCAAGCAGAGCAGTAGAAAGCTGCCAATCAGGGGGAAGAGAAGCCGAGTAAGTGCCGATAACTCCACAGACACGCTGTGTGCACGCTCCCTCTGCACTGCAGACTGAGTATACAAATATAGCTTGTGACAGGGATGAGCGCTGGGACAGGGTGTTATTGTTAAGGTTATTGTAGGACATGCTGGGAGTTGTAGTTTTGGTTTGTGTCAGCTGCAGAGCCATAGGCTGTGTCAAGGAATAATGGGAATTGCAGTTAGTAACTACAACACCCAGCATGCCCTGATGCAGCCTATGGCTCTGCAGCTGACCCGAACCAAAACTACAACTCCCAGCATGTTACACTTTATAGTTCTACAGTTTAGGTTATGGTGTAACATGCTGGGAGTTGTAGTTTTGGTTCGGGCGTGTTTGTGTGCATCCGTGGGGCTCTTGGTTGACGGGTGAGTATGAAGGGGGCGGGATTCTGGGGGTGCAATATAGTGCGGGTGCCACTGAAAATAAATAAAATTAGATGGCACAACTGCCCTAATGCCCGACGTGACAGTCCGCTCCTATACAAAACATTCATGCATACACATATCATACATACACCAGCCACTGCCCCCATATCCCCATACACAACCCCCGCCACTGCCCCCCCCCACATCATACATTACATACACACATACACTCACACCATACATATACACCATACATATGCACACATCATACATAGGCCTGCTGCTGCTGCCCCCCCCACATATCATACATTACATTACATACACATCACACAGACAGACATCATACACACATTACATACACATCACAAACAGACATCATACACACATTATACATTACATACACATCACACACAGACAGACATCATACACACATCACACATACATCACAGACAGACATCATACACACATCACACATACACTCACACCATATATATACACCATACACACATCACACATTACATACACATCACACACAGACAGACATCATACACACATCACACATACACTCACACCATACATATACACCATACACACATCACACATTACATACACATCACACACAGACAGACATCATACACACATCACACATACACTCACACCATACATATACAACCACCCTTCCTGCCGCCGCCTGCATTCTCGGCCTCCTCACCTGATCCGGCCATGAGTGGACATCAGAGCTGTAGTCACCGCCGGTGTGAGGTGAGATTTCCGTCCTCCCCCTCCCCCCTGCTCTGTGTTTTCCCCGTGCAAACTAGCAACCTCCCCGTGGTGGATTAGGTCCTGGGGAGACAGATCAGGGGGAGGGATAGAGCTGCTGTGTCTTCTGAGCTCCGTCCATCCTCCGGGAGGGGAGATAAGTGGACTCTATGTCAGCTGGAGGCCACCGCCCCCTCCATACACTCTGAGTGCCGGTGTGAGACTTCCATCGGCTCCTGCGCCTTACACCGACATTAAAGAAAAATAAGGGGGAAGTCTGTCTGTCCCTGCTCGCCCGATACAGGGCTAAATCTATGAACAATTCACCTGCCCGGCGCCCAAAACTACTTGTCCCGGGCGTCGGGCGATAGGATTTCCACATCCCTGATGGGTACACTATGTACCCCAGTATGCTATACAGCTGGCGTAGGTAAGTAGTGATGCTCTGCACCCTGTATACGCTATATATCACTCCTCACCTCCTTACACTCTGGACTGGGCCCTCTGCATCTGACCCATGGAGTGGTACCTGAAGGCAGTAAAAAAAATTGCCACAGGATCCAAAAATGATTGTTACCACACACCAGCAAAAACGCAAGAAAAAGAACACAAGAAAAACTGAAAAAATGCAGGAAAAAGCTGTGACCGTTCTTCTGGCGTTTTTGCTGGTGAACAAAAAACCTCAATGGAATCCAAGCCTCAAAGCAATAGAACAAAATCCCTATGTCCACTTTTCCTGTGAGGTGCAGCTCAGGTGTACTCTGTGTGGAGATTTAGAACTTTGCACAAAATTTATCATGTGCCTTGCAATTGCACCAAATTTAGACCAACCAAAACAATCTACAAAAAACATGTACCTACAACAATGATAAATTTCCCCCAATGTATATGTGTGATTGTGTCTATGTAGCAGAGCCGAGTGTGTGATTGTGTATATGTAGTAGAGCTGAGTGTGTGATTTTGTAAATGCAGCAGAGCTGAGTGAGTGATCAGGTGTATGTAGCCAAGTTGAGTGTGTGCGTGGTCATGCTTATACATAATCACACATTCAGCTCTGCTCCATACACATGTCGCACACATGTTCTCCTCACATTTTCAAAGATCTCTTGTGCTGCTTTGAAAATATGTGAAAATTCATTTTCGCACCCCCAATTTTTTTTTTGCAGCCACATTGGATTTTTTTTTTGCGCCAAATTTTACATCACAGAAAATTCTGGCGGAAACATCTCACAAAATATTCCATGGTTACTAGTGCCCAGTGATAACTGTATAAATAAAACATTTCTGAGCTTAAATGTGAGTGCAGGTGCAGTGACCAATAAAAAAAAAAAAAAAAAAAAAAAATTATATATATATATTATTTTTTATTTTTTTTAATGCCATTTTCAATAATAGTTTTTTATTTTTTATTTTTTTTTATTTTTTATAATTACTTAAATAACATCTTTTCCCACAAAAACAAAGAAAAAAAACCCCCAAAAACAGTAAAACTGCAACACAATTTCTGTGATTTCCGGTATGAAATTTTTTATGTAAACTGGACTCTCACCCCTTTGAAAATATCATAGTTACATAGTTAGTACGGTCGAAAAAAGACATATGTCCATCAAGTTCAACCAGGGAATTGAAGGGTAGGGGTGTGGCGCGATATTGGGGAAGGGATGGGATTTTATATTTCTTCATAAGCATTAATGTTATTTTGTTCCAGGAATGTATCTAATCCTGTTTTAAAGCTGTTAATTTTTCCTCCTGTGACCAGTTCCTGAGGTAGACTGTTCCATAAGTTCACAGTTCTTATGGTAAAGAAGGCGTGTCGCCCCTTGAGACTAAACCTTTTCTTCTCCAGACGGAGGGAGTGCCCCCTCGTCCTTTGGGGGGGGGGTTTAACCTGGAACAGTTTTTCTCCATATTTTTTGTATGGGCCATTAATATACTTATATACGTTTATCATATCCCCCCTTAAACGTCTCTTCTCAAGACTAAACAATTGTAACTCCTTTAATCGCTCCTCATAGCTAAGATGTTCCATGCCCCATATTAGTTTAGTCGCGCGTCTCTGCACCCTTTCCAGCTCCACAGTGTCCCTTTTATGTACAGGCGACCAAAACTGAACAGCATATTCCAGGTGAGGCCGTACCAATGCTTTATAAAGGGGGAGTATTATGTCCCTGTCCCTTGAGTCCATGCCTCTTTTGATACATGACAATATCCTGCCGGCTTTGGAAGCAGCAGCCTGACATTGCATGCTATTCTTTAGTCTGTGATCTACAAGTACACCCAGATCCTTCTCTACCAGTGACTCTGACAGTTTAATCCCCCCTAAGACATACGACGCATGCAGGTTATTAGTACCCAGATGCATAACTTTACATTTATCCACATTGAACCTCATTTGCCAAGTGGATGCCCAGACACTTAGTCTATCCAAGTCATCTTGTAACTTATGCACATCCTCTATAGACTGTACCGTGCTACAAAGCTTGGTGTCATCTGCAAAGATAGAAACAGAGCTGTTAATACCATCCTCTATATCATTGATAAATAAATTAAACAACAGCGGTCCCAGTACAGAACCTTGGGGTACACCACTAATTACCGGGGACCAATCAGAGTACGAATCATTGACCACCACTCTCTGGGTACGATCCATGAGCCAGTGTTCAATCCAGTTACAAACTAAAATTTCCAAACCCAAAGACCTTAACTTACCTGTCAGACGTCTGTGAGGGACAGTATCAAACGCTTTAGCAAAATCCAGAAACACTATATCCACAGCCATTCCTCTGTCAAGGCTTCTACTCACCTCTTCATAAAAGCAAATTAGATTGGTTTGACAACTTCTATCCTTAGGAAACCCATGCTGGCTATCACTTATAATACAATTATCCCCTATGTATTCCTGTATGTAATCCCGTATAAATCCTTCAAACAATTTACCCACAATGCACGTTAGACTTACCGGTCTATAGTTTCCTGGAGAAGACCTAGTGCCCATCATGTAAAGCATAAAATATACGTGGACACACCCACTTTTACAAAACTGACGTGAACGGTGTAAACCGCGGCACAAAGCTCTTTGAAATGTGTTCAATATTTTTTGCGCCAAAATTTTGGCGCTAAATTGATTTTTTTGTGCCGCAAAATTCTTTGAGAATCTACCCTCTGTGTACTTTATAAATATTTATAATTCTACTATTGTGCAGAGTTTTGTTCGGCGCACACTGCTGCTCCAGCACTTCTAGCTATGTGAGCAGTGCCGTGGAGGTAGAGAAGGCGTGCACGGTAGAGCCAGGGGGGGAGGGGGTTATATATTTGCGCAAAATTTATCAAACGACGTGCACAACTTTTGTAAATTGTGTAAAGGGGCAGATCTGTGTCTACAACAGACCCTAATGAGAAATCTCCCCCAATGATTCTATAAACTGGCGGTCGATAATGAGTATATAGTTTATATACATTTTTTGTGTAGAGGTTTTTTTTTTAATATAATTTTTAATAGGAAAGAAATAAAAGACATTTTTGAAAAGGTTTCCAATCTCAGTTTTCGTTACTCAATAAAAAAGATTTACACCATTTTCTGAACAATATAATTTCAGTAGTATGTACCGTATATAAAGTATACAAAAAATAAGGTTGCAGCAGCAGCTCTCTTTGTCAAAAAAATCGAGGCTCTTAGCGCACTTTTTGATCAAAACGTGTCCCCATCCACCACACGGAGGTGGCCTCTTGTCGGATGAGACCCTAACATGCCTAATCCACTCACCTCTGCTGGGCATATGGCCTCTGACATGCAGGATCCTTTTATATTATGCATGTTTTGTTTATATCTATGTATCTATCTATCTATCTATCTATATATATATATATATATATATATGCATTGTACTATATGCACTATATCTCTGCACTTTTTATATCTTTTGTATATGTATGTATTGTATTGCATGCTCTATATATTCCTGCACTCTTCAGGCACTGCTCCTATCCATTTGGATTTAGTATACATCATTCCTGCACACTAATCAAGATTCATTTACCGTATTTTTCGCCGTATAAGACGCACTTTTTATTCTCCAAAACTGGGGGGGGGGGGGGGGGGGGAAGTTGGTGCGTCTTACACGGCGAATACACACACCTATCGCGGCGGTACCGGTGGCCATCAACGGCCGGGACCCGCGGCTAATACAGGACATCACCGATCGCGTGATGATGACGGCGACGGAGAGCGTGGATCCCAGGGAAGAAGACGTCCGGAGCGTCGGGGATACCACGGGGACGCGGCGACAGCGAAGGAGCGACATCCAGGGCAGCGGTGACGGGTCCGGAGCGGCAGGGACACGTGAGTATTACCTCCTATCCAGTAGTCTTCAACCTGCGGACCTCCAGTTGTTGCAAAACTACAACTCCCAGCATGCCCGGACAGCCAACGGCTGTCCGGGCATGCTGGGAGTTGTTGTTTTGCAACATCTGGAGGTCCGCAGGTTGAAGATAACTGTTGGGTTCAGAATTTTTTTTTTCTAGATTTTGCGCCTTTAAAATTGGGTGTGTCTTATATACCGATGCGTCCTATAGGGCGAAAAATACGGTATACACTTCTACAAATATATTTTTTTACAAAAATATTTTTCTCATTTTTGTTTATGTTGCATGCGCTATTTACGGTATTTGTTTTACCATTATGCATGTTATCACATCCTTGTCATTTTTTTATGCTTTCATATGCCCCTGGATTATTATAATAATCATTATTGCTATTATCTCAAATGTATATGCATTATTTATAGCCATGTTATTGCCTTCACAGTCAGTTCTCCCACTATATATTTTCATTCTTTGTATTATTTAGCCCTGGGTCCGATGTTCAACTTATTTTGTATATCCCTCCATTAGCAGCGATCTGTCTTTCCCCCTAGAATTTTTTTGTGCACGCATGCGCAGTATGAGTGACTGTGGCCATGTTTTCGTTGCCGAACCCACTCTATAATGTGAATGCGCGTTGCGTGCTCCATCACACGAGTGCCGCGGTGTCCAACGTCACTTCCGACCCAGCGGCTTACTATTTGGACAGGTGTGTTATTCCTTTTCTATTGGGTCACTATTATATAAATTCCGAACCTGTAGCCATTATTTGCAGCCAAATGTTTTAACATATATTGATATATATTTATTTTATTTAGTCTATTATGTACATTTTTAGAATCATGTTCTTTTATTAATAAAAAAATATATACATTTTCATTCATCGATTTGTACTTTATTTGGTGTCGGGGTTACGCTTTTGGCGTTTGTAGGTATATATGCAGAAGGAATAAGTTGCAATATATAGGGGAAAAAAAGAAACATGGTGGTTGGGGTGCTGGTGACTACTCCCAATGAAGCAGAGCTGTAGTGTTCTGATCAATTCGGGAGCTGTGTATTCTTCCCCCACCATCACTTTCCTCCTCCTCCTATTCTCAAAAATGAGGAATCCTCCTGCCAGACTACCCAAATCTGTAGATAACGTTGGACTTTTTGTCAGAATTTTATTAATATTTGTATTTATATTTGTATATTATATTTGTTTGTCTATGTTATAAAGTGATGTTCGTTCCCACCCAAATACCCAGTCCTCCGTATAAAGTCACCGCCCCCCCCCCCCAAAAAAAAACACCCTATACCCCGAGTTTTCTATACCTTTATTTAATAATAAAAAGCTTATTTCACCCTATAAAACAAATGGATGTAAATGTCCATGTTTACACCTGTCCTCAGAGCAGTGACATTCCGTATGACATCACACATGTGACTTCACAAATGGTGATAGCTGGAAAAAGAGGTGCAGAGCCCCAGAGGCCTTACTCTGAGGACTGCAATCTAGCGAGCACTAGTGTTTCTATATTGTTTCCTTGCGCTTTTTATTTTATTTTATCATGATTCGAGGGGACCACATCAGCAGGGATGAGGTCAATTTGGCCTGTAGCATGTGCTGGACAGTTACCATCCTCCTGGGTTCCCTCTTCACCACCGGCCCGAGTTTCTGGTTTGAAATCACCAGCAACCAACCGAGCCGGAATATCACCTCCAGCCACCTGCAAGGGCAGAACGATACCATCAGAGATCTGCCCAGCTTGAATACTACCAGCAGCGACATGAAGTGTCCCACCTGGACGAGGACCAGGATCAGAAAGATCACCCCTGTCCTGGTGAGTAATCAAACCTCTGCCAGCAGCGACATGAAGTGTCCCATCTGGACCAGGACCAGGATCAGAAAGATCACCCCTGTCCTGGGGAGTAATGACACCACTGCCAGCAACGACGCGATCAACTGGGATTCCATTACCAACAACCTGCAGAGCGGGGCGGCCATCATCAAAAACTATCTTGGCTGGATCAGCACTTATGGTGACATGATCATCTGCCTGCTATGCTATATTCCCATCGATAACAACCTGCTGGACCGGTTCATAGATGCTGTTGACGACCTGATCTCGTTTGCTACTATCATCAGTGACCTGCTGTCCTGGATAGACACCACCACTGACTTGATCTTCTGGATCCCCACCATCACCAGCAGCTCCCTGCTTGCCTGGATGAACCCAGTCAATGAGTTTGTGACCTGGATTACCACCAACAGCACTATAGAGCTTCTTTACGTGATCTGTAACCCCACCGCCATCAGCTGGATCGGCTTCTTCAGTGACAGGCTCACCTGGATCGCCATCACACTCCAGCTTCTGACGTGGGTTATGCCAAGGGGGATAGTGACCAGCATCACCGGACCGATGGACTATATTAACTCGGTCAGACAGTTCCTGGGACGGGTCACCGTTGCCATCCTAATTGTCAATATCCCCGAGATTAAAGGTGTCATTACCATCATCGCCAGTATACTATGGGTATTCACCACCAACCTGTATGTATGAACACTGGAAAAGATGAATAAACATTTTTATTAGACAAATATTCCAATAGTTGTAATTATTGTTATAATAGACAAAGTAGGGAATTTATTATAAATCAGTGTTTTATATGTCAGTGAGAAACAAAAATATCTCGGAGTAAGGTGCCCCAAATGTATGAAGAGCCGCAGTTGAATATGGTTTCACATAACTACAACTCCCAGCATGCCCAGACAGCCAATAGCACTGCTCAGCCTCTGATTGGTGGAGCACTTTGTCGTACGGTAATAACTCAACTAACCCCTTCCCACAGAATGCCTTATATAAACGTCCGATTGGGCAGGTCCTTCGCGCATTCCGCCGTTTATAAAAGGCATTCAGTTAACCCGGCGATGCGCGGCATCGCATGGGTTAGCTGGCAGAAGTCCCGCTGTTACCAGCAGGAGACAACTTCTGCAAGCCTCCCCCAGGACCATCTGTGGATGGTCCTAGTCAGCAATCCCTGTGATTGGTCCCTGTGGACCAATCACAGTGTGTCAGCTGACTGGGGGGGGGGTGTCTCAGCTGACTGGGGGTGGGGGTTTAAAGTTCATTTCCCTCAGTCTGCCCGTTCCTAGAAGTCGGGCAGAGCGGGGGATGATGAGTGCTGTGGGGGGGGGGGGGGTGATGGGGTGGCCCACGGCACATACCTGGGGCCGGCGGCAGGCACAAGTGGAGGAGGCAGCTGTGGCATCAGATGCAGCAGTGAAGATCGCTGTAATGTGATCTTCACTGTTACTTCTAGGAGTTTTAAAACTACAACTCACAGCATGCCCAGCCTTTGGCTGTCTGGGCATGCTGGGAGTTGTAGTTTTGCAACATCTGGAGGGCCACAGTTTGGAGACCACTGTGCACTGGTCTCCAATCTGTGCTCTTCCAGATGTTACAGAACTACAACTTTCAGCATGCCTAGACTGTCTGGGCATGCTTGGAGTTGTAGTTTTGCAACAACTGGAGGCACACTAGTTGGGAAGCATTGTCTGT
The DNA here is from genome assembly GCF_029499605.1 of Hyla sarda. NCBI lineage: Eukaryota > Metazoa > Chordata > Amphibia > Anura > Hylidae > Hyla > Hyla sarda. Next base: position 72,821,544 of record NC_079196.1, read on the forward strand.
TTCCTAACTCAGTGTTTCCCAACCTGTTTGCCTCCAGCTGTTGCAAAACTATAACTCCCAGCATGCACTGACAGACCATGCATGCTGGGAGTTGTAGTTTAGCAACAGCTGGAGGCTCATGGGTTGCGAAACACTGAGTTAAGTAACAAACTCTGTGTTTTGCAACCAGTGTGCCTCCAGCTGTTGCATAACTACAACCCCCAGCATGATCGGACAGCCAAAGGGCATGCTGGGAGTTGTAGTTTTGCCCGCCCCCCATGTGAATGTACATTCACATGGGCAGGGGTTTACAGCAAGTTTCCTTGCTGTAAACCCCTGCCCTTGTTACATAAACCCCTGCCCTTATTATGTACCTTGAGGGGTGTAGTTTCCAAAATAGTATGCCATGTGGGGGCTTTTCAGCTGTTCTGGCACCATAGGGGCTTCCTAAATGTGACATGCCCCCAAAAAATCATTTCAGAAAAACTCACTCTCCAAAAACCCATTGTCGCTCCTTCCCTTCTGAGCCCTCTACTGCGCCCTCCGAACACTTGACATACACATATGTGGTATTTCCTTACTCGAGAGAAATTGGGTTACACATTTGGGGGGATTTATCTCCTTTTACCCCTTGTTAAAATTCAAACACTGGGTCTACAAGAACAGGTTAGTGTAAAAAATTGAGATTTTGAATTTTCTCCTTCACTTTGCTGCTATTCCTGTGAAACACCTAAAGGGTAAACAAACATTATGAATGTCATTTTGAATACTTTGAGGGGTGCAGTTTTTATAATGGGGTCATTTGTGGGGTATTTCTAATATGAAGACCCTTTATATCCACTTCAAAACTGACATGGTCTGTGAAAAATTCCGATTTTGAAAATTTTGTGAAAAACTGGAAAATTGATGCTGAACTCTGAAGCCCTCTCATGTCTTCCAAAAGTAAAAACATGTCAACTTTATGATGAAAACATAATATATTGTATATAATATAATAATATAAAGATATCTCCCGCATGATGCAAACATAAAGTAGACATATTGTATATGTGAATCAATATATAATTTATTTGAGATGCCTATTTTCCTTACAAGCAGAGAGCTTCAAAGTTAGAAAAATGCAAACTTTTCAAATTTTTCATAAAATTTTGGAATTTTTCACAAAGAAATGATGCAAGAATCGACAAAAATTTACCACTAGGATAAAGTTGATTTTGTCACGAAAAAACAATCTCTGAATCAAATTCATAAGTACAAGCATCCCAGAGTTATTAATGCTTAACCTCTTAAGGACTCAGGGCGTAGCCCGGTGTGAAAAACGGGGTCACACCGTGTCGGTCCCGGCTGCTAATAATAGCCGGGACCCTGGGCTAACAGCGCGCAGCATCGATCGTTGTGCCACGCGCTGTTAACCCTTCAGACGCGGCGATCAAAATTGAAGCCGCGTCTGAAAATGAAAGTAAACGCTTCCCGGCAGCACACTCGGGCTGATTGGGACATCGCGATAAAATTGCGATGTTCCGATCAGCTGGGACGCAGGCGGAGGTCTCCTTACCTCTCTCCGCGGCGTCCGATCGTCGATTGATTGCTCCAAGCCTGAGCTACAGGCTTGAGCAATCGAGCCCCTATCTGACTGATCCGTGCAAAGCTAGGGCTTTGCAGGGATCTGCATAGGAGATCAGTGTGTGCAGTGTTATAGGTCCCTATGGGAGCTATAACACTGTAAAAAAAAAGTGAAAAAAAGAAGTTAACAAAGGTCATTTAAAAGGGGTACTCCGGAGAAAACCTTTTTTCTTTTAAATCAACTGGTGGCAGAAAGTTAAACAGATTTGTAAATTACTTCTATTAAAAAAATCTTAATCCTTCCAGTACTTATTAGCTGCTGAATGCTACAGAGGAAATTCCTTTTTTTTGGAACACTGATGACATCATGAACACAGTGCTCTCTGCTGACATCTGTGTCCGTTTTAGCAACCATGCATAGCAGATGTATGCTAAGGGCAGCATGGTGGCTCAGTGGTTAGCACTGCTGCCTTGCAGTGCTGGAGACTTGGATTCAAATCCCACTAAGGACAACAATAAATAAAGTGTTATTATTATTATAATAACATCAGCAGAGAGAACTGTGCTTGTGATGTCATCAGGAAGTACAGGAAGGATTAAAAATTTTTTAAAAGAAGTAATTTACAAATATGTTTAACTTTCTGCCACCAGTTGATTTAAAAGAAAAAAGGTTTTCACCAGAGTACCCCTTTAACTCCTTCCCTAATAAAAGTTTGACCCCTTTTCCCATAAAAAAAAAAAACTAAACTAAACATATGTGGTATCGCTGCGTGCGAAAATGTCCGAACTATAAAAATATATTGTTAATTAAATCGCTCGGTCAATGGCTTACACGCAAAAAATATTCCAAAGTCCAAAATAGTGTATTTTTGGTCACTTCTTATATCATGAAAAAATGAATAAAAAGCGATCAAAAAGTCCGATCAATTCAAACATGGTACCGATAAAAACTTCAGAACACCTGTTGGATCCGCACCTACTTTTCGCCAAGCTGCCCGGGACTTGTGTACTTGAGACTTAGTCTCTGTTGCCTTTTACCTACACTCTGATTCTCTACGTTAATTTTCTTTTCTTTCCCCCACCTTTTTCCCTCTAAGTTTCCCTGTTCTCCTCTTTAGACTGCTCCTGCTTCACTCTTTTCCTCATCCTGCTTTTCGTCTCTTCCCTTGTCCTTACCTTTCTAGCTCCTCTCTGGGCTGACCTGGTGCCTTTACTTGGGTCACCTATTTAGCTGGCTAGACGCAATGTGGACTGTTGCGCCTCACCTGTCCCGGTTGGGGCACAGGAAGTACGATGGTTCAGATGATATCCTGGACCGCCTTTCCTGAGTATTGTGTTGTTTTGATTTGTTCTATTTGGTTTGTTCTTGTTTTTTCTTTTGTTTCAGGAGGTTTACCAGCTACACCTTTCCTTTGTGATGGAGGCAGTGTAACAGGATCGGTCGTCGCCTATTGTAAAGTATATGTGGGTGATGGTTTGCCTTCTCCTTTGATATTTTGCTTTTTTAATTTTACCCAATATGTGTAGGATAATATCACATAACGTTAGGGGCTTTAACTCCCCTAACAAACGGAAAATGGCTTTCCATACATATGTCCGCCTCAAACCTGACATAGTCTGTATACAAGAATCGCATTTTACTGTGACTTGTTACCCTAGTTTTCTTCATAAATCTTTTGTGAGAATGTACAGGGCATCCTTTACCACTAAGTGTAGAGGAGTTGCTATTTTCTTGCACAACTCCCTTCCACTTGAGGTGACGGAGGCGAAATGTGATCCTGAAGGTCGTTATCTAATTATTTTAGGTACTCTGTATGGGAAATCTATCTGTCTTGTGAATACTTACGCCCCCACCGACAACCCTATTTTATTCTTTAGAGATATGTGTTCCATTCTTGACTCCCTGACTTTTGAGACATTGTTGTGGGCTGGTGATTTTAATTTTGTTTATAATGGCAAGTTGGACCGTTCTAATACGGTTCAGTTTCGTAGGTCGGGGACTCAACAACGCCTATTATCCAGTCTGTTTGCTATGCACTCTCTTGTGGACACATGGAGGGAACATAACGGTGCCAGTAGAGGTTATACCTATTATTCCCCGGTCCAACGCCACTACACGAGGATAGACTGGATCTTGGTCAACGCTGCGACGGTGTCTCAGCTGGTCTATGCTCGTCATGTACCCGTGTCATGGTCGGACCATGATCTGGTGTTGTCAGTCTTTAATTTTATGTCCACTCTCATATTGCCATTTAGGTGGAGACTTAATGAGTCTCTATTGACTATGCCTAGAATTAAAACCCAATTGGAGAGTGATATTACTTCCTACTTCTCTTTAAATAGCTCCCCACAATCGTCTCCGCATTGGACATGGTTGGCCCATAAGGCTTACATCCGCGGACGCCTGATCTCTACGGCCTCGGGTATTAAGCGTGATAGGTCTAGAGTCCAGGCGGCCTTGGAGGCCAGATTGTCTAGATTGGTTTTTGCCCATCAGCAGGATCCTACCCCCTATCTTTATAAGTCTATTGCGGATACTAGGTTGCAGTTGGATGCCCTGCTTTCTACTAAGGTTGAGAAAGCTTTGAGGTGGACGGGTGCAACCTATTATAGGTTGGCTAATAAACCTGACAGGTTGCTCGCGGCTATGCTTAAGAAAACTTCCTCATTTAACCGGGTACATAGTGTTCAGTTGAGACCGGGCCTCCGCACATCCCACCCTGATCGTATTTATGAGGCTTTTTCTTCCTTCTATTCTCACCTCTACTCGGCTCCTCCTTCTCCCCCTAATTATTCTGCTTCTTTCAATGCCTTTTTCTCTCAATTGTCTCACCCATCTTTATCTGCTTTGGACCGGGAGGCCTTGAATGGACCCATCACGGTGGAGGAGGTAGAATGGGCCAATGACCGTCTTAAATTGGGCAAGTCTCCCGGCCCGGACGGATTTTCTGCCTCCTACTTTAAAACCTTTTCCTCTTTGCTAATACCTCATCTTGTTTCCTTTTTCAACTCCCTTTTTTCTGGCGCCAAACCTCCCTCTGAATTTCTTGATGCTTTGATCACTGTCTTGCCTAAACCCTCTAAGGACCACACTCTACCCTCTAACTATCGTCCTATCTCTCTTCTTAATGTCGATTCTAAACTACTTACCTCTATTCTGGCTTCTAGACTTAATTCCTATTTGCCCTCTCTTATCCACCAAGATCAGGTGGGATTTATCCCAGGCCGACAAGCCCCAGATAATATTAGGAAGATCTTAAACCTTATCAACTATTCAGATGTAACTAAAACTCCCATGGTCGCCCTAGCGCTAGATATAGAAAAGGCCTTTGATACGGTCTTGTGGCCCTACCTGTTTCAGGTACTGTCGAAATTTGGCATTTCGGGTCCCTTTGTTAGCATGTTGCGTGGCATTTACTCGGCCCCAACGGCCTACTTGAAGCTGCCCTCCACTTCACCCTCATCTATATCTATAGGGAGGGGAACACGCCAGGGATGCCCCCTCTCACCGGCGCTTTTTGCACTCGTGATGGAGCCCTTGGCGGTTGCTATTAGAGACAATGTTGACATTAAGGGCCTTGTGGTGGGTTCGCTGGAATATAAAACTAGTCTATTTGCAGATGACCTTTTCCTGACGTTAACGAATCCTTTAGTTACTTTACCTAATTTACTCACCCTCTTGGACAGGTTTGCTGGGCTGTCGGGGTTGAAGGTGAATGTGGCCAAATCCGAGGTTATGTATTGCAATGTCCCACCTTTGACACGTCAATTGATTTCATTAAATTTTGGGTTTCATGATTCCTCCCAAGGCCTGTCCTATCTAGGTGTTACTCTTACTTCATCCCTTAAAACTTTATATGCGGCAAACTATCCTCCACTATTTCGCTCTATTAGAGCGGATCTCACTAAGTGGACGGTACCCCATATCTCGTGGATAGGTCGCATAAATGTATGCAAAATGGTTATTCTTCCACGAATCCTGTATTTGTTCCGTTCCCTTCCCATCCCGGTAGTGAAAAAAGACATATGCTCTCTTCAACACACCATTTCCCATTACATCTGGAACAGGAGACGACCCCGCATTAATAAGACTGTTATGCATTATCATAAAAGGGTGGGTGGCCTATCGGTCCCCAACTTGCTGAAATATTACTATGCTGCTCGCCTGGCCCAATTAGCCCTCACACACGCCACGCAAAATGCCCCTAGATGGGTGGGGTTGGAGGCATCCCTTATCTCTCCCTACTCTTTTTCCGCCTTGATGTGGTCCTCTTGTCCTGTCTCAGCTCTTCTCTCCTCTTTGGCGCAAATCACTCTGTTTTCCTTGTCTCTTTGGCGTCTGGTTCGCTTCAAATTCCGTCTGCAGTCTCCTATACCTCCCCTCCTCCCCTTTCTTTCTAATCCCTCTTTTCAACCTGGCATTTCCACCGCTTTATATTCTTGGTGGCGCTCTGCTAAACTAACTAAATTATCTGACCTGCTGGTGGGTAAACAATTGATCACCATAACACAACTCTGCTCTATACATACACTCCCGCCTGGGGAATATTTCCGGGCCCTTCAAATCCTATCATATTACTCCTCGTTGGGACCTAAAGGCTTTCAGGTACATACTACATTCTATGAAGCAGCCTTGCTTTATGGTCCTACGTTGCCAGGCATGCTTTCTCGCATTTATGCTCATCTAAATGCTCCCCCTACTGATACTAAACTGCGCTTCATGGTAGCCTGGGAACGTGACCTCCGTGTGACCCTATCTTTGCCCCAATGGCATGCTTGTTGCACGGCTATTAGTAAGGGTAGTTGGCAGGTCTCCTTGATGGAGACATCTATTAAAATCCTACATAGAGTCTATATGGTCCCTTCTAGATTGCACACACTATACCCATCGGTGTCTCCTCTTTGCTTCAGGGGATGTCAGACTACTGGTTCTATGCATCATATTTGGTGGAGCTGCCCTACGGTAGCGCAATTGTGGAGAAGGGTTCATGCTGTCCTGGTAGATTTATTTGGTGACCGCATGCCCAGTTCCCCATCTTTTTGTCTTTTAAGCAACAGACCCAGTAGGATGCCATTCCGCACCTTTCGAATGGCTCAATTCATTCTTATGGCTACCAGGATTCATATAGCGGCCCAATGGAAATCCCCGTTATTGTCATTTCAGAAGGTTATCGATAGAGTTAACTTTATTATGCTTTGTGAAAAATTGTCTGCCATTCGTGAGAACAGGGTGGAATATTTTGATAAATTATGGGAAGAATGGCAGACCTCCTCTTATTGCCCACCTATGCAGAATTGCCTTTCTCTATATTGAACTGGGGGGCGGGGAATTTTCCTAGGTATTATATGTGCTTGAGGCGACTGTTTGGGACGACCGATCCTGCCATTACCCTGTATTTGTACTGTTTTCCATGCAAATGTTCTTTGTTTATGTGCGAACCAACGAGATGATGTAACCTCGATGTTCTCTGTTTTATCTGTTATTATGTGATTTTATGCCTGTAAAGGCATTTTACTATTTATCTTTTGCCTTTTGTACTGCTATCATTATTCTTTTCAATAAAAGATTCTTGGTTTGACTGTTAAAAACTTCAGAACACGGCGCAAAAAATGAGTCCTCATACCGGCCTGTATGCAGAAAACTAAAAAAGTTATAGGGGTTAGAAGATGAGAATTTTTAACATATAAATTTTCCTGCATGATGTAGTTATGATTTTTTTCCGAAGTAATACAATATCCAATCTATATAAGTAGGGTATCATTTTAACCGTATGGACCTACAGAATAAAAATGATGTGTTATTTTTACCAAAAAATGCACTGCGTAGAAACGGAAGCCCCCAAAATTTACAAAAGGAAATTTTTTCTTCAATTTTGTCGCACAATGATTTCGCCGTTTCGCCGTGGATTTTTTGGTAACATAACTAATGTCACTGCATAGTAGAATTGGTTGCGCAAAAAATAAGCCATCATATGGATTCTTAGGTGCAAAATTGAAAGCGTTATGATTTTTAGAAGGTGATGAGGAAAAGATGAAAATACAAAAACGGAAAAATGCTGAGTCCTTAAGGGGTTAAAGTGACAGTGGTCAGATCTGCAAAAAATGCTCTGGTCCTTAAGGCCAAAATCACCTCGGTGCTTAAGGGGTTAAAATTATGAAATATGGTCATAAAAATATTAATTATGAAAAATTATGAAAATGTATCATTGGGCAGGTAGTACCCCCAAATTAGACCCCCCTATTAGACAGGTAGTACCCCCAAATTACACCCCCCCCCCCAGTAGACAGGTAGTACCCCCAAATTAGACCCCTCCCCCAGTAGACAGGTAGTACCCTCAGATTAGACCCCCCCCCCAGTAGACAGGTAGTACCCCCAGATTAACCCCCCCCCCCTCCCGCAGTAGGCAGTGATTCCCAACTGGGGTGCCGCGGGATTTTGACGGCAAATATTTTATTTTTTTATTCACCGGCCTGGCCTGCGCGTCTGAAATTTATGGCGCCGCGGGGGGAAGGGAAGTATGTGTGCGCTTTGCTGTGCGTGCACATATCGCAACCCCCTGCATTCCTCTCACCCTGCGGCTCAGTGAGTGAGTGCACTGGCGGTGCTCTGCCGGATTACCGTGCCGGTGTAGTGACCCGTGCCCCAGCATCCCCCTCCCCCCCCAGCGGCCCAGTGAGTGAGTTCACTGGCGGTGCTCTGCCGGATTACCGTGCCGGTGTAATGACCAGTGCCCCAGCGTCCCCCTCCCCCCCCAGCGTCCCAGTGAGTGAGTGCCCTGTCGGAGCCCTGAGTCGCTGCCCTGCCGGAGAGGGGAGGAAGGTGGAAGCTGTGCCTGATTACTGTGCCAGTGTAGTGAAGAAATATGGCAAAAAGGTACTGTACCCTTTCGTACCCTCTGTTACCCCTTCTTAACCCCGTCCACCCCCCCCCTCACCCCTGTCATCCATGTCCACCCCCTGTCTATCCCTGTCACCCATGTCCACCCCTCCCTGTCCACCCCCCTGTAACACATGTCTACCCCCCTATTCACCCCTCTATCCCTTTGTCACCCCTCTTTTATCCCCCTTGTCATCCTTGTCCACCCCCGTTATCCCTGTTCACCCCCATATCTCCCGTGTCCACATCCTGTCATCCATGTCCACCTTGGCCACCTCTGTCCATTCCTCTGCAACACATGTTTCCCCCCCCATCCACCCCTCTGACCACCCCCCAGTCTACATCTGTCACCATTGTCCCTCCACCCTAATCACCCCTCTGTCCCTCCTGTCATCCATGTCCACCTTGGCCATCCCCCCTCTGTCACCCATGTACACTCCTCTACCCCCCATTCCATAGACTTGCATACGGGGGGCGGGGGGGGTGACATCACACGGAGGCGGGGGGGGGTGGTCATGATACTCTGGCCCCGTGGTCGCCACCCGGCTGTTTGTGAGCTGGCACCGCTGTGTGCAGCTCAAACAGGTGGGTGGCGAATACAAGATTGCGGGGGTCCCCAGCGGCGGGACCCCCATGGGGAGACATCATATCCCCTATCCTTTGGATAGGGTATAAGATGTCTCAGGGCCGGAGTACCCCTTTAAGATGTTAGCCGAGCTTTCTTACAATCTTACTGAGGAACCTTCTGACAATATTTTACCATTTCTTCTCACACTGTATGGTCACTGCAATTCTCTGTAAAGACGAGGTTACTCATTCCATTAACCCCTTAAGGACCCGGGCTTTTTCCGTTTTTTCATTTTCAATTTTTCCTCCTTAACTTTAAAAAATCATAACTCTTTAAACTTTTCACCTAAAATTCTATATGATGGCTTATTTTTTGCGTCACCAATTCTTCTTTGTAATGACATTAGTCATTTTACCCAAACATCTACGGTGAAACGGGAAAAAAAATCAATGTGCGATAAAATTGATGAAAAAACTCTATTTTGTACGTTTTGGGGGCTTCCGTTTTTACGCAGTACATTTTTTGGCAAACATTACACCTTATCTTTATTCTGTAGGTCCATACGGTTAAAATGATACCCTACTTGTATAGGTTTGATTTTGTATCACTTCAGAAAAAAATCATGAATACATGCAGGAACATTTATACGTTTAAAATGGTCATCTTCTGACCCCTATAACTTTTTTATTTTTCTGTGTTCCGGGCGCTATGAGAGCTCATTTTTTGCGCCGTGATCTGAAGTTTTTAGCTGTATCATTTTTGTTCTGATCAGACTTATTGACTTTGGAATTTTTTTGCGCATACGCCATTGAATGTGTGGTTTAAAAAGCAGTATATTTTTATAATTCGGACATTTCTGCACGCGATGATAACACATATGTGTATTTTTATTTACACTGTGTTTTTTTTATTCTTGGAAATGCCGGGTGATTCAAACTTTTATTAGGGGAAGGGATAATTGAAAGGGTTAATGATTTTTTTTTTTTTTAACACTTCTCTTATGCTCCAAAGGATAGGGGATAAGATGCCTGATCGCGGGACTCCCGCTGCTGGGGACCCCAGGATCTTGAACGCGGCACCCCGTTTGTAATCAGTCCCCGGAGCTGTCACGCCCCCTCCCGTAGGCTTGCATTGAGGGGCGGAGCGTGACGTCACACAGGGGCGGAGGCGTGACGTCACACGCCGCCGGCCGTGTGGTCGCCGGTAATCAGACCCGGAAAGAACACGCTCCGGGGACTGATTACAAACGGGGTGCTGTGTGCAAGATCACGGGGGTCCCCAGCGGCGGGACTCCCGCGATCAGGCATCTTATCCCCTATCCTTTGGATAGGGGATAAGATGTCTAAGCACCGGAGAACCCCTTTAAGATACTGAGCCCTCGGCTATGAGAACATTTGATCTGTCTTAGACTGCATTCACACTTTGTTTTTCCATTACGAGTGCCAGATAGGGCTGGGGGAGGGGCAAACCGGGCTCTCCCGTATCCCAGCCGGACCAGCACTGAACTCCATTTACTTTAATGAGCCGACCGGAGTCAAACGCTGACTCCGGTCGGCTCATTTTTGACCCGTATGCGGTTTCCTGACCTCTAAAAAAACGGGAGATACATTTAACATTAAAACTAGATTAACATGCCAATCAGACCATGTTATGTATGTTATACAATGTATCTGTTCGCTACAATATGTAGGACGCACCACACAGCCCCTCCATAATCGATTAAATAAACATCGTTATAATATCCGTAATACATTTTTATTACATGGAGTCTCCAGGCATTGCGCACAATCTCATCCTGATGTACAGCATCCTATAACCATCACACCCATAGAGGCAATTCCAACACATATCTCAAATCGTTTTGAACAGTAGAAAAGAAAAGAAATGTATTGGATATATCGAATGGGTACTTTAGTTCCGGATGGACTTAATGAACTCTCAGAAGTGATACTGTAAAATTATCCCATTCATTTCTTGGAAACAAACACAATAAATACACTTTCAACTAATCCAGATATATTCATACTTATATGCTTCATTTAATGCCACTCGCAGCCATTTAACTCTTTCAACTGACAGTTTACCTATTTTCCTTACCTTATTTCCTGAGTACATCCCGGGATATGCGCTTGTTCTAAAGCCGTTAGCAGCGATCGTTATATCCCCGCTCGCTCTCCCCTGTACTAGCCTAATAATGTACATAAACATGGTAAATGTCTCTACTTCGGCTGTTACACACTGCCATCTACTGGTGGATTTTCATCATAGCACTCAGCACTTTTTTATTTAACCCCTTAAGGACTGAGCCCTTTTTCACCTTAAGGACTCAGCCGTTTTTTGCAATTCTGACCACTCTCACTTTAAACATTAATAACTCTGGAATGCTTTTACTTATCATTCTGATTCCGAGATTGTTTTTTTGTGACATATTCTTTTTTAACTTAGTGGTAAAATTTTATGGTAACTTGCATCCTTTCTTGGTGAAAAATCCCCAAATTTGATGAAAAAATTGAAAATTTTGCATTTTTCTAATTTGAAGCTCTCTGCTTGTAAGGAAAATGGATATTCAAAATAAAAAAAATTTTGATTCACATATACAATATGTCTACTTTATATTGACATCATAACATTTATGAATTTTTACTTTTGGAAGACACCAGAGGGCTTCAAAGTTCAGCAGCAATTTTCAAATTTTTCACAAAATTTTCAAACTCGATATTTTTCAGGGACCAGTTCAGATTTGAAGAGGATTTGAAGGGTCTTCATATTAGAAATACCCCACAAATGACCCCATTATAAAAACTGCACCCCCCAAAGTATTCAAAATTACATTCAGTCAGTGTTTTAACCCTTTAGGTGTTTCACAGGAATAGCAGCAAAGTGAAGGAGAAAATTCAAAATCTTCATTTTTTACACTCGCATGTTCTTGTAGACCCAATTTTAGAATTTTTGCATGTTGTAAAAGGAGAAAATTTTTACTTGTATTTGTAGCCCAATTTTTCTCGAGTAAGCACATACCTCATATGTCTATGTAAAGTGTTCGGCGGGCGCAGTAGAGGGCTCAGAAGGGAAGGAGCGACAAGGGGATTTTGGAGAGAACATTTTTCTGAAATGGTTTTTGGGGGGCATGTCACCTTTAGGAAGCCCCTAGGGTGTCAAAACAGCAACAAAAAAAAAAACACATGGCATACCATTTTGGAAACTAGACCCCTTGGGGAATGTAACAAGGGGTAAAGTGAACCTTAATACCCCACAGGGGTTTCACGACTTTTGCATATGTAAAAAAAACAAAAACAATTTTACCTAAAATGTTTGGTTTCCCCAAATTTTTACATTTTTACAAAGGGTTAAAGCAGAAAATATCCCCCAAAATTTGAAGCCCAATTTCTCCCGATTCAGAAAACACCCCATATGGGGGTGAAAAGTGCTCTGCTGGCGCACTACAGGTCTCAGAAGAGGAGTAGTCACATTTGGCTTTTTGGAAGCAAATTTTGCTCTGGCGGCATGCCGCATTTAGGAAGCCCCTATGGTGCCAGGACAGCAAAAAAAAAAAAAACACATGGCATACCATTTTGGAAACTAGACCCCTTGGGGAATGTAACAAGGGGTAAAGTGAACCTTAATACCCCACAGGGGTTTCACGACTTTTGCATATGTAAAAAAAAAAAAAATGTTTACCTAAAATGCTTGGTTTCCCCAAATGTTTTCATTTTTACAAAGGGTTAAAGCAGAAAATACCCCCCAAAATTTGAAGCCCAATTTCTCCTGATTCAGAAAACACCCCATATGGGGGTGAAAAGTGCTCTGCTGGCGCACTACAGGTCTCAGAAGAGGAGTAGTCACATTTGGCTTTTTGGAAGCAAATTTTGCTCTGGGGGCATGCCGCATTTAGGAAGCCCCTATGGTGCCAGGACAGCAAAAAAAAAACACATGGCATACCATTTTGGAAACTAGACCCCTTGGGGAATGTAACAAGGGGTAAAGTGAACCTTAATACCCCACAGGGGTTTCACGACTTTTGCATATGTTAAAAAAATATATAATTTTACCTAAAATGCTTGGTTTCCCCAAATTTTTACATTTTTACAAAGGGTTAAAGCAGAAAATACCCCCCAAAATTTGAAGCCCAATTTCTCCCGATTCAGAAAACACCCCATATGGGGGTGAAAAAAGCTCTACTGGCACACTACAGGTCTCAGAAGAGAAGTAGTCACAATTGGCTTTTTGGAAGAAAATTTTGCTCTGGGGGCATGCCGCATTTAGGAAGCCCCTATGGTGCCAGAACAGCAAAAAAAAAAAAAAAAACATGGCATACCATTTTGGAAACTAGACCCCTTGGGGAACGTAACAGTGTTACAGTGAGTACTTACACCTCACAGTTTTTTTTGAACAATGGGCCGTAAAAGTGAAAAATTTTATTTTTTTGCACTATATTGATAGTGTTAGCCCAAATATGTCATTTTCACATTGGGTAATAGGGCAAAAGGCCCCCAAAATTTGTAGAACAACTTTGTCTGAGAAAAAAAAATACCCCATATGTGGATGTAAATTGCTCTGTGGACGCACTACAATGCTCAGAATAGAAGGAGGGAAATTTTGTTGAAATCGAAGTCGGGGGTCAAGTGCATTTATAAAGCCCCCAACAGAAAAAAAAAAAAAAACACATGTGACACAATTTTAGAAACTACACCCCTCAATGAACGTAACAAGGGGTACAGTGGAAAATAACACCTCACAGGTTTTTTGAAAAATGGGCCATAAATTGAAAAATAAGATGTTTTTACACTAAAATGCTGGGGTTACCCAATTTTTAACATTTTCACATGGGGTAATATGAGGAATTGGGTTACAAATTTTGGAGGACTTTTTCCCCTGACTATGAAAATACATCCACATATGGGGTAACGTGCTGGACGGGCGTACAACAAGGCTCAGAAGTCATAGAGGTCACTTTGTATTTGTGACCTATGGCATATCAGTAGCTGACGGTTACATACATTCCGAGAAAAATACAAAAATGAAACACCCAAATGTGACACCATTACAGAAAGTACCCACCCTGAGGAATGGGTATAGGGGTAAAGAGGACATTTTTAATGCACAGGTGTTTCCTAAATTTATTTTCCAGGAATGGATGAAGGGTAGCTTTTGAAAATTGCAATTTTCAACCTATACTCTGCTTCATCTTTCTGGGAACAACTAACATGTGACTCCGAATTGTCGCCTGGAAATACGACAGAGCTCAGCAAGAACTCTTCGCATTTGAGGCAGATGTTTGTTACGGACCTAACAGTTACATACATTCAGAGGAAAATACAAGAAAGGAACACCCACATGTGAGAATACTATTAACAGTACACCCCCCTAGGGAAGGTGTATAGGGTGAAGTGGAGATTTGGAACAGACGGGTGTTCCCTTAATTTATTTTCCAGGAATGGATGAAGTGTACTATGGGGGGAAGAAAATTGCAATTTTAGTACTGATATGCCAATTATTTTCCCAGAATGATGACCCAGAGTACAGCCAAAAGTAAAAATGATGCCCGCCCCAAACCCTATACTCTGAATCATCATTCTGGGAAGGGGATGTGTGGGGCCGTCCCTATTCTGTTACCTCAAATGCGCAACCCGCTCAGGTGGAGAGAGAGAGCGTTGCGCATTTGAGGCAACTGCAAACCTCCAATGCTGTTGACTCTGTGACCCATGACCCATTTTTTAGGGGGAAGAAAAAAAAAATATTGGAGTATTGGGAAAAAGGTTTTTTTTTTTTTGGGCGGGGGGGATAGGGTATTTTGGTATAAAATTTGGAAGTCAATGTACCCTGGACTGGTACATTGGAGCCGAATTCTGGGGAATGAAAATTAGGGCAAAGGATGGAAAATTTAGTACTCCATGGAAGTGTGATACTCCCTGAAGCAGTCTATGCAGAGGCCCGGATTATCTGGGCAAGTGTCACACTGAATGGTGGTGTCCCTCCGTCTCCCCTTCCTGTAACACACTCTGCATTTCTTCTGGGTTCGTCCCGACCTTCTAGTGTTGGGGATCACACCAGGAAAGTGTTGGCCCGGGACGATCCGGGGACCTAAAATTCCAGAGGTGCTCTTACCCACTCCTTGGCGGTCACCAAAGATGAGGGCCTTTAGAACTACCTCTTGGAACTCCAGGTATGTCCCTGTGTTGCCAGCGTTCTGGTACAGTATAAAAGAGTTGTACATGGCAACCTGTACCATGTAGACCGCAACCTTTTTATACCATACACGTGTTTTCCGCATGCCATTATATGGCTTGAGGACTTGATCAGAAAGATCAACTCCCCCCATATACTGATTGTAGTCCAGAATACAATCAGGCTTGAGGACCGGTCCCGCGGTATCTCGCACAGGGACAGGGGTGCTGCCATTCCCATGAATTGTGGTGAGCATAAGGTTGTCCTTATACCGGACCAACAACAGGTTCTCATGGGAAAAGGCACGGGACTCACCCCGGGGGATAGGAGCATGTAGGGGATGGGGCGGAAGGCCTCTTTGATTCTTACGGACTGTCCCACAAGCGACCGTGGATCTGGCGGCGAGGGATGTGAAGAGAGGGATACTAGTATAAAAGTTATCCACATAAAGGTGGTAACCTTTATCTAGCAATGGGTGCAAAAGGCCCCAAACGATTTTCCCGCTAACACCCAGAGTGGGGGGACATTCTGGGGGTTCAAAACGGGAATCTCGTCCCTCATACACTATAAACTTGCAAGTGTACCCGGAGGTACTCTCGCAAAGTTTATACATCTTCACGCCATACCGCGCTTGCTTGGTTGGGATGTATTGCCGGAAGCTGAGTCTCCCCTTGAAGCTGATGAGCGACTCATCAATAGAGACCTCCCGCCCCGGGACATAGGCCTCCCAAAATCTGGCCCCGAAGTGATTGATGACCGGCCTGATTTTATACAGGCGGTCATACGCAGGATCAGTTCGGGGGGGACATGCTGCATTATCAGCATAATGCAAACATCTCCGAATGGCCTCGAACCGGGGACGTGTCATGGCCATACTGTAGAGGGGTGTCTGGTAAAAGATGTCCCCACTCCAATATTGCCTGACACAGGGTTTTTTAACTATATCCATATGCAGCGCGAGGCCCCAAAAGGTCCTCATTTCGGCTGCTGACTGGAGTCCAGCCGCCGGGTCTAGCTAAAAATGAGCCCGGGTTAGCGGCGACGAACTGTTGGGCATACAGATTCGTCTGTGTAACCATCAAATTAACAAAGTCGTCACAGAAAAAATGACCGAAAAAGTCCTTTTCAGTGAACCCGACAATGTTAATTTTGATTCCTGAGTCGCCAACAAACTCAGGAATCACGGGCTCGTGGTCCGCTGCCTCAGCCCAGTCAAGTTCTCCGGTACGAGGTACCAGTGACCTTGGCAGGGGGGCTTCACTAGTATGAGCGCCAGGGGGACTCATACTAGCATGGGGCACAGGGTCAAGGGCAGAGGAGGTTTGCGGCACCGCACGGCGGCGTCTCCGCCGCCTTGGCTCATCATCTGAACTAGATGATGAGGAGGACGATGAAATAAGGAAGGTGGGGTCTTCATCGTCCTCTGAGCCGCTCTCGGTGTCGGAGGCAATTAGGTCATATGCCTCCTCTGCCGAGAACACTCTGCGGGCCATTTCCCTACTCTAATGTGGATACGGGGGGTGTGTGTGTGTGTGTGTGTGTGTGTGTGTGGAAAAACTTTATTGGTGTATGTGCTGTGTGTGGTGTGGTGCGATATTACCTCCCTAACCCTCCCTAGCCTAACCTAACTAAACTAACCGCCCTAACAGAAAGAAAAAAAATATAAAAAAGGGGACTTTTATGTTTTTATTTTTTTTTAGAAAGGGGACTTCTAACGCAAAAAAAGACCTGCGCCCAAAAAAAGCGTTTATCTAATCAATGGTGTGCGCACTGATTAGCGCTTGTGGCGGCAGGGGGCGCAGAAGTCAGTGGGGGGTCCGGCCACTCAGCCCAGAACAGTGGCTGGTGGCTTGTACACAGACCCCCACACAAAAAAAAACGAAAAATAAAATAAAAAAAACGCTTAATCCCGAAAAAATGCACCCGCCTGAACCCCAAAAAAACGCTGATCAGTGATAAATCACCGACAGCGGTGGGACAGGCTGCACACACAGGTACGGTCCGGTACACGCCTGCTACTGGTGGCACGGAACACCTATGGGTGCAAAAAAAGAAAGCGGTAACCGAAAAAAGTGCCTTTACCACCAAAAAAAACGCTGATCAGTGATAAATCACTGACAGCGGTGAGGCACGCCGCACACACAGGTAAGGTCCGGCCACACAGTACACGCCTGCTACTGGGGGCACGGACCGCCTATGGGTGCAAAAACACGCTAGAAAACCCGAAAAAAAACGGCGGCACCACAAAAAAAACGCTGATCAGTACTACGGGACTGATCAGCGGCGGGTGGGCTTTAACAAACGGTGGCGGACCGCTCTTTTATAACTAAGAGGGTCCGCACACACGCTTAGGAAAAAATAAAAAGAAAAAAAGATCTGCGCCCAAAAAAAACGCTGGCGGCAGACCGCAGCGACCCAGCAGGGCCGGGGTCACGCAGCTAAAGGTGCTACGAACCCACGGACACCCACTGAGGTACGCTGGAAAAAATAAAAAAGACTTTTTTTTTTAACCCTAACCTGTCCCTACCTAATCTAAAGCTATCCCTGGGGATTTCTGTGCCAAGGGGCCACAGAAAGGGGGCAAGGGGCACTTTTTTTTTACTGAGGGGATGGTGGGCAGCACGGGGCTCCGTCCTGCACACCAGATCTCTCTGAAATGGCGGGCAGAACGGAGCAACATGCTCCTAGCCCACCAGATCCCCTCCCATTACATTGTGATTGGTATGGCCACTTTGGCCACCCAATCACAGCTGTACTGAGGGGGGTGGCCACAATGCCAGCCCCCAGTACAGCATGGATGGTGATTGGTGGTGTATACTACACCACCAGTCACCATCTATATCCAGGTCACAGGGTCACACGTGACCCTGATGACCTGGAACCGCTGCAGAACGCCGGTTAGTAGTTACCGGCGTCCTGCAGCGATCGCCGGTATAGGAGGTCCTCCGGACCTCCTCCGGCACACTGCCGGGATGTCTGCTGATAGAAATCAGCAGACATCCGGCTCCGATCCCCACCCGGCGAGCGGCGGGGAACGGAATCGCAGCGCATCGCTCGTCTGAATTGGCGAGCGATGCGCTGCGATCGCCGACATGGGGGGTCATCATGACCCCCCTAGGCGATATGCCGGGATGCCTGCTGAACGATTTCAGCAGGCATCCGGCTCCGGCGCCCCTCCGGCTAGCGGCGGGGGGCCGGGATATGACAGGACGTACTCAAACGTCCTGAGTCCTTAAGGACTCGGAAAAGGGGTCGTTTGAGTACGTCCTGCGTCCTTAAGGGGTTAATTAAATAAATGTATTATATTGGTTTTTATTTAGACAATATATCAGGCCTTTCATTACAATTATTTTACTTATTTATTCAATTGTTTTATGCTATTTTAGTTTTATTAATGTGTATGTTTTTTGCACACAGCTTCTACGGCACTCCGGAAGTTGTCATCGCCCCCCCCCCCCCCTTTTTTTTTTTTCTTCAATTGTTGTCTTATAAAAGCAAGTATTTTCCAGTATAAACACTATGCCTGATGAAGATCCCTGTTCGGGATCGAAACGCGTTGCACTGTATATAATAAAACAATTTCATTCAATCCTGGACCAGCGCCGTCATTGAGAGGAACTCTTTTTCCATTCATTTCTCCGGTTTCCTGACCTAGAAACGTAGTTCTGCTGCTCAGCAGCAGCGTGAGTTAACTCTTTCCTTGCTTGGCTCCTGAATGGTATACATGGGTCCAGGGGCGGATCCAGAGTCGAGTCTCGGGAGGGGCACTATTAGAGTATTTTGTGTTGGCGGACAGAAAACAAGGTGTTGCTTACGGAACTTACAATATTATTAAATGTATCATACAGTCCTAACCTTCTTTAAGACTCTTAGGCCATGTTCACATGTCAGAATAATAATCAAATATACCAATTGCCACAGAATGGGAAAGTGCTAAAGAGGTTTTTACCATTTAAAACTACAGCTCCCAGTATGACCTAAGCAGTTGTGAGGGGATGCTGGGAGTTGTTGTTTCACCCATCATAACTGCAGTGACTCCAGCTCTGATAGGACATAGTGAGGAGGATACAGAATGATATGAGTGACTACAGGTGACGTCTTCTCTATAGTCTTTCCTTATCTAATTCAGATGTACTTACCACGGGACTTGTTCCAGCTAAATCTTCTCTCTGCAGACGCCCAGACGTCTCCTCACTATGATTCTGATCCTCTATATGAAAACAATAATTATTATAAACCTGCCAGACACTGTATTCTTCGAATATAATACTGGCACACACCCTCTGAATATAATTCTGACACACTGTACCCCCTGAATATACAACACACTGTACCCTCTGAATATAATACCGCCACACACCGTACCCTCTGAATATAATACTATCATACACTGCACCCTCTAAATATAATACTACCACACACTGTGCCCCTGAATATAATACTACCACACTGTGCCCTCTAAAATTAATACTACTACTACACACTGCACTCTCTGAATATAATACTACCACACACTGGGCCCCTGAATATAATACTGCCACACACAGGGCCCCTGAATATAATACTGCCACACACTGTACCCCCCGAATATAATACTGGCACACACTGTACCCCTGAATATACTACTGCCACACACTGTATCCCTGAATATAATACTACCACATACTTTGCCCTGAATATAAACCTGCCACCCACTGTGCCCCTGGTATATTACTGCTACCCACTGTGCCCCTGAAAATAATTCTGCCACACACTGGGCCCCTGTTATATTACTGCCACACACTATTCCCCTGCAACATTACTTGCAGATGCTATGCTCTAAGGCTGACTAAAACAATGAAATGAAGCCACTGTGCCTATAGAATGAATGACGCCACTGTGACCCCAGAATGAATGATGCCAGTGACCACAGAATTAATGATGCCACTGTGCCTATAGAATGAATGACGCCACTGTGACCCCAGAATTAATGATGCCACTGTACCCACAGAATTAATCATGCCACTGTGACCACAGAATTAATGATGCTACTGTGACCACAGAATTGATGATGCCACTGTGACCACAGAATTAATCATGCCACTGTACCCACAGATTTAATGATGCCACTGTGACCACAGAATTAATAATGCCACTGTGACCACAGAATTAATGATGCCACTGTGACCACAGAATTAATCATGCCACTGTACCCACAGAATTAATCATGCCACTGTACCCACAGAATTAATGATGCCACTGTGGGTACAGTGGCATCATTAATTCTGTGGTCACAGTGGCATCATTAATTCTGTGGGTACAGTGGCATGATTAATTCTGTGGGTACAGTGGCATGATTAATTCTGTGGTCACAGTGGCATCATTAATTCTGTGGTCACAGTGGCATCATTAAATCTGTGGGTACAGTGGCATGATTAATTCTGTGGTCACAGTGGCATCATCAATTCTGTGGTAACAGTGGCATCATTAATTCTGTGGTCACAGTGGCATGATTAATTCTGTGGGTACAGTGGCATGATTAATTCTGTGGGTACAGTGGCCACTGTGCCTACAGAATTAATGATGCCACTGTGACCCCAGAATTAATGATGCCACTGTGCCCACAGAATGAATGATGCCACTGTGCCTATAGAATGAATGACGCCACTGTGACCCCAGAATTAATTATGCCACTGTGCCCACAGAATTAATGATGCCACTGTGCCTATAGAATGAATGATGCCACTGTGCCTATAGAATCAATGATGCCACTGTGACCCCAGAATGAATGATGCCACTGTGACCCCAGAATGAATGATGCCACTGTGACCCCAGAATTAATGATGCCACTGTGCCCACAGAATGAATGATGCCACTGTGCCTATAAAATGAATGATGCCACTGTGACCCCAGAATTAATGATGCCACTGTGACCCCAGAATTAATCATGCCACTGTACCCACATAATTAATCATGCCACTGTACCCACAGAATTAATCATGCCACTGTACCCACAGAATTAATCATGCCACTGTACCCACAGAATTAATCATGCCACTGTACCCACAGAATTAATGATGCCACTGTGACCACAGAATTAATGATGCCACTGTGACCACAGAATTAATCATGCCACTGTACCCACAGAATTAATCATGCCACTGTACCCACAGAATTAATGATGCCACTGTACCCACATGTGCATGATGCCACTGTGCCTATAGAATGAATGACGCCACTGTACCCACAGAATTAATGATGCCACTGTACCCACAGAATTAATGATGCCACTGTACCCACAGAATTAATCATGCCACTGTACCCACATGTGCATGATGCCACTGTGCCTATAGAATGAATGACGCCACTGTACCCACAGAATTAATGATGCCACTGTACCCACAGAATTAATGATGCCACTGTACCCACAGAATTAATGATGCCACTGCACCCACAGAATGAATGATGCCACTGTACCCACAGAATTAATGATGCCACTGTGCCCCCATATGAACTTTGCCACTGTAACTCTCCATCTGTTGTAAAACTACAACTCCCATCATGCACAGACAAAAGGTCATGATGGTAGCTGTAGTTCTACAATAACTGGAGAGTCACAGATGGGGGAACACAAATTTTTACCTGAGAGCTTAGAATCGCCGTCCCAGGTCCCGCACTGCTCCGCTGCTCTGGCCTCTTCTAGTCAGGCCTGGCCAGAGCAGATGATGCAGGCAGCTAATGGTGCTACCTGCATCATAGGAGAAGCGCAGGGCAGGGACACATCGCTCCCTCGCTCCGGGCCGCGGCTATTCATTTGTATTGGCGTCTTAAAGACACAGCTACAAATGAATAAGGGGAGATCCAGCGGATGGTCCGAATGACTGGGGGACGCAGTCCGGATCTGGACCGTGGTCTGCCAGTTCAGTACCCCTGATATAGGACATAGATCAATGTTTCCCAACCAGAGTGCCTCCAGCTGTTACAAAACTACAACTCCCAGCATGCCTGGACAGCATTGTAGCTTTGCTTTGGAGACACCTTGGTTGGGAAACACTTATTTATGTCAGTGTTTCCCAACCCTCCAGCTGTTGCAAAACTACAACTCCCAGCATGCTAGGAGTTGTAGTATTGCAACAGCTGGGGGCACCCCTGGTGAGAAGGGGGGGGGGGGTGAGCAGGGATTGTGCTGGGAAGGGGGAGGGATGATGCTGGAAAAGGGTGGGCATGGATGGTGGGGGGTAGTTTATCTTACCTGCCTTAGAACACTGCTGGGCTCCTGTATCCTCCAGACACTTCCTGCTTGCTGGGGTCATGTGATGTTTTGGTGTCACATGACCCAAGCAGAGCAGTAGAAAGCTGCCAATCAGGGGGAAGAGAAGCCGAGTAAGTGCCGATAACTCCACAGACACGCTGTGTGCACGCTCCCTCTGCACTGCAGACTGAGTATACAAATATAGCTTGTGACAGGGATGAGCGCTGGGACAGGGTGTCACCCCACCACCCCACCATTCTAGGGGGCAGCAATCTCGGGGGGGGGGGGGGGGGGGATAATTGCCCCGTTGTACCCCCCCCCTGGATCCGCCACTGCATGGGTCAGGGGTGTGGAAATTAAAAAAAAACTACTTGTTCAAGGGACTAAAGCGGAACACAATCTACTTGTCCCTCAAGAAAATCCACTTGTCCTGATTCATAAAATAATTTCAACCAAAATAGTCTGATCCCCCCCCACTAGACCACCAGGGATGGATATAAGATCCTTTAGACACTGCTGACAGCGGTGATCTAATGGGTTAATAGGTGATCGCAGTATGTCAGACTATTAGTGGCGGGAGAGCTGTAGCGCCTCTTACACCCGAGACAAGACCAGATAAGTCTAGATGTAACTTTTTGATCACCTTATAAAAAATTTCTCACATGAAGTGACCAAAAATGAGCAATTCTGGACTATTCTTTACATTTACACCGTTCACCATACGGTTTAATTAACATTATATTTTAATAGTCTGGACATTTCCACATGCAGCGATATCACTTATGTTTATTTTTCTACATTATTTTTATTTAAAGAAAATTGGAAACTTATTAGGAAAGGGGCTTATTCACATATATACGCACTTTTAAAATATTTTAATCACTATTTTTCAGTCTCAATAGGGACTTATGTGTTACTGGGGGGGGGGTGTTCTGCTTCTCCAGTTTATGTGGTGCATTTTGTGTCAGAAAATGCTGGAAGTTGCATTTAATTACTAGATAACTACAACTCCCAGCATGCCCTGATACAGCCTATGGTTGTATGGGTGTTGCAGCATGTTCCACTGTATAGTAGGACAGTTAAGGTTATTGTAGGACATGCTGGGAGTTGTAGTTTTGGTTTGTGTCAGCTGCAGAGCCATAGGCTGTGTCAAGGAATAATGGGAATTGCAGTTAGTAACTACAACACCCAGCATGCCCTGATGCAGCCTATGGCTCTGCAGCTGACCCGAACCAAAACTACAACTCCCAGCATATTACACTTTATAGTTCTACAGTTTAGGTTATGGTGTAACATGCTGGGAGTTGTAGTTTTGGTTTGGGCGTGTTTGTGTGCATCCGTGGGGCTCTTGGTTGACGGGTGAGTATGAAGGGGGCGGGATTCTGGGGGTGCAATATAGTGCGGGTGCCACTGAAAATAAATAAAATTAGATGGCACAACTGCCCTAATGCCCGACGTGACAGTCCGCTCCTATACAAAACATTCATGCATACACATATCATACATACACCAGCCACTGCCCCCATATCCCCATACACAACCCCCGCCACTGCCCCCCCCCACATCATACATTACATACACACATACACTCACACCATACATATACACCATACATATGCACACATCATACATAGGCCTGCTGCTGCTGCCCCCCCCACATATCATACATTACATTACATACACATCACACAGACAGACATCATACACACATTACATACACATCACAAACAGACACCATACACACATTATACATTACATACACATCACACACAGACAGACATCATACACACATCACACATACACTCACACCATATATATACACCATACACACATCACACATTACATACACATCACACATAGACAGACATCATACACACATCACACATAGACATCATACACATATACACTCACACCATACATATACACCATACATATGCACACATCATACATAGGCCTGCTGCTGCTGCCCCCCCCCCCACATATCATACATTACATTACATACACACATCACACATTACATACACATCACACACAGACAGACATCATACACACATCACACATACATCACAGACAGACATCATACACACATCACACATACACTCACATCATACATATACACCATACACACATTATACATTACATACACATTACACACAGACAGACATCATACACACATCACACATACACTCACACCATACATATACACCATACACACATTATACATTACATACACATCACACACAGACAGACATCATACACACATCACACATACATCACAGACAGACATCATACACACATCACACATACACTCACACCATACATATACACCATACACACATCACACATTACATACACATCACACACAGACAGACATCATACACACATCACACATTAAATACACATCACAAACAGACATCATACACACATTATACATTACATACACATCACACACAGACAGACATCATACACACATCACACATACATCACAGACAGACATCATACACACATCACACATACACTCACACCATACATATACACCATACACACATTATACATTACATACACATTACACACAGACAGACATCATACACACATCACACATACACTCACACCATATATATACACCATACACACATTATACATTACATACACATTACACACAGACAGACATCATACACACATCACACATACACTCACACCATACATATACACCATACACACATCACACATTACATACACATCACACACAGACAGACATCATACACACATCACACATACACTCACACCATACATATACACCAGTGTTTCCCAACCAGGCTTCCTCCAGCTGTTGCAAAACTACAACTCCCAGCATGCCCAGGGCATGCTGGGAGTTGTAGTTTTGCAACAGCTGGAGGAAGCCTGGTTGGGTAACACTGATATACACCATACATATGCACACATCATACATACACCTGCCGCTGCCCCCCCATCATACATTACATACACACATCACACATACACTCACACCATACATATACAACCACCCTTCCTGCCGCCGCCTGCATTCTCGGCCTCCTCACCTGATCCGGCCATGAGTGGACATCAGAGCTGTAGTCACCGCCGGTGTGAGGTGAGATTTCCGTCCTCCCCCTCCCCCCTGCTCTGTGTTTTCCCCGTGCAAACTAGCAACCTCCCCGTGGTGGATTAGGTCCTGGGGAGACAGATCAGGGGGAGGGGGAGGGATAGAGCTGTGCACGGAGCTGTCTACATCCTTTCTCTCACCCTGCTGTGTCTTCTGAGCTCCGTCCATCCTCCAGGAGGGGAGATAAGTGGACTCTATGTCAGCTGGAGGCCACCGCCCCCTCCATACACTCTGAGTGCCGGTGTGAGACTTCCATCGGCTCCTGCGCCTTACACCGACATTAAAGAAAAATAAGGGGGAAGTCTGTCTGTCCCTGCTCGCCCGATACAGGGCTAAATCTATGAACAATTCACCTGCCCGGCGCCCAAAACTACTTGTCCCGGGCGTCGGGCGATAGGATTTCCACATCCCTGATGGGTACACTATGTACCCCAGTATGCTATACAGCTGGCGTAGGTAAGTAGTGATGCTCTGCACCCTGTATACGCTATATATCACTCCTCACCTCCTTACACTCTGGACTGGGCCCTCTGCATCTGACCCATGGAGTGGTACCTGAAGGCAGTAAAAAAAATTGCCACAGGATCCAAAAATGATTGTTACCACACACCAGCAAAAACGCAAGAAAAAGAACACAAGAAAAACTGAAAAAATGCAGGAAAAAGCTGTGACCGTTCTTCTGGCGTTTTTGCTGGTGAACAAAAAACCTCAATGGAATCCAAGCCTCAAAGCAATAGAACAAAATCCCTATGTCCACTTTTCCTGTGAGGTGCAGCTCAGGTGTACTCTGTGTGGAGATTTAGAACTTTGCACAAAATGTATCATGTGCCTTGCAATTGCACCAAATTTAGACCAACCAAAACAATCTACAAAAAACATGTACCTACAACAATGATAAATTTCCCCCAATGTATATGTGTGATTGTGTCTATGTAGCAGAGCCGAGTGTGTAATTGTGTATATGTAGTAGAGCTGAGTGTGTGATTTTGTAAATGCAGCAGAGCTGAGTGAGTGATCAGGTGTATGTAGCCAAGTTGAGTGTGTGCGTGGTCATGCTTATACATAATCACACATTCAGCTCTGCTCCATATACATGTCGCACACATGTTCTCCTCACATTTTCAAAGATCTCTTGTGCTGCTTTGAAAATATGTGAAAATTCATTTTCGCACCCCCAATTTTTTTTTTGCAGCCACATTGGATTTTTTTTTTGCGCCAAATTTTACATCACAGAAAATTCTGGCGGAAACATCTCACAAAATATTCCATGGTTACTAGTGCCCAGTGATAACTGTATAAATAAAACATTTCTGAGCTTAAATGTGAGTGCAGGTGCAGTGACCAATAAAAAAAAAAAAAAATTATAATAATTATATATATATATTTATTTATTTTTTTTAATGCCATTTTCAATAATAGTTTTTTTTTTTTTATAATTACTTAAATAACATCTTTTCCCACAAAAACAAAGAAAAAAATTTTTTTATGTAAACTGGACTCTCACCCCTTTGAAAATATCATAGTTACATAGTTAGTACGGTCGAAAAAAGACATATGTCCATCAAGTTCAACCAGGGAATTGAAGGGTAGGGGTGTGGCGCGATATTGGGGAAGGGATGGGATTTTATATTTCTTCATAAGCATTAATGTTATTTTGTTCCAGGAATGTATCTAATCCTGTTTTAAAGCTGTTAATTTTTCCTGCTGTGACCAGTTCCTGAGGTAGACTGTTCCATAAGTTCACAGTTCTTATGGTAAAGAAGGCGTGTCGCCCCTTGAGACTAAACCTTTTCTTCTCCAGACGGAGGGAGTGCCCCCTCGTCCTTTGGGGGGGGGGGGTTTAACCTGGAACAGTTTTTCTCCATATTTTTTGTATGGGCCATTAATATACTTATATACGTTTATCATATCCCCCCTTAAACGTCTCTTCTCAAGACTAAACAATTGTAACTTCTTTAATCGCTCCTCATAGCTAAGATGTTCCATGCCCCATATTAGTTTAGTCGCGCGTCTCTGCACCCTTTCCAGCTCCACAGTGTCCCTTTTATGGACAGGTGACCAAAACTGAACAGCATATTCCAGGTGAGGCCGTACCAATGCTTTATAAAGGGGGAGTATTATGTCCCTGTCCCTTGAGTCCATGCCTCTTTTGATACATGACAATATCCTGCTGGCTTTGGAAGCAGCAGCCTGACATTGCATGCTATTCTGTAGTCTGTGATCTACAAGTACACCCAGATCCTTCTCTACCAGTGACTCTGACAGTTTAATCCCCCCTAAGACATACGACGCATGCAGGTTATTAGTACCCAGATGCATAACTTTACATTTATCCACATTGAACCTCATTTGCCAAGTGGAGGCCCAGACACTTAGTCTATCCAAGTCATCTTGTAACTTATGCACATCCTCTATAGACTGTACCGTGCTACAAAGCTTTGTGTCATCTGCAAAGATAGAAACAGAGCTGTTAATACCATCCTCTATATCATTGATAAATAAATTAAACAACAGCGGTCCCAGTACAGAACCTTGGGGTACACCACTAATTACCGGGGTCCAATCAGAGTACGAATCATTGACCACCACTCTCTGGGTACGATCCATGAGCCAGTGTTCAATCCAGTTACAAACTAAAATTTCCAAACCCAAAGACCTTAACTTACCTGTCAGACGTCTGTGAGGGACAGTATCAAACGCTTTAGCAAAATCCAGAAACACTATATCCACAGCCATTCCTCTGTCAAGGCTTCTACTCACCTCTTCATAAAAGCAAATTAGATTGGTTTGACAACTTCTATCCTTAGGAAACCCATGCTGGCTATCACTTATAATACAATTATCCCCTATGTATTCCTGTATGTAATCCCGTATAAATCCTTCAAACAATTTACCCACAATGCACGTTAGACTTACCGGTCAATAGTTTCCTGGAGAAGACCTAGTGCCCATCATGTAAAGCAGAAAATATACGTGGACACGCCCACTTTTACAAAACTGACGTGAACGGTGTAAACCGCGGCACAAAGCTCTTTGAAATGTGTTCAATATTTTTTGCGCCAAAATTTTGGCGCAAAATTGATTTTTTTGTGCCGCAAAATTCTTTGAGAATCTACCCTCTGTGTACTTTATAAATATTTATGATTTTACTATTGTGCAGAGTTTTGTTCGGCGCACACTGCTGCTCCAGCACTTCTAGCTATGTGAGCAGTGCCGTGGAGGTAGAGAAGGCGTGCACGGTAGAGCCAGGGGGGGAGGGGGTTATATATTTGCGCAAAATTTATCAAACGACGTGCACAACTTTTGTAAATTGTGTAAAGGGGCAGATCTGTGTCTACAACAGACCCTAATGAGAAATCTCCCCCAATGATTCTATAAACTGGCGGTCGATAATGAGTATATAGTTTATATACATTTTTTGTGTAGAGGTTTTTTTTTTTTTATATATAATTTTTAATAGGAAAGAAATAAAAGACATTTTTGAAAAGGTTTCCAATCTCAGTTTTCGTTACTCAATAAAAAAGATTTACACCATTTTCTGAACAATATAATTTCAGTAGTATGTACCGTATATAAAGTATACAAAAAATAAGGTTGCAGCAGCAGCTCTCTTTGTCAAAAAAATCGAGGCTCTTAGCGCACTTTTTGATCAAAACGTGTCCCCATCCACCACACGGAGGTGGCCTCTTGTCGGATGAGACCCTAACATGCCTAATCCACTCACCTCTGCTGGGCATATGGCCTCTGACATGCAGGATCCTTTTATATTATGCATGTTTTGTGTATATCTATGTATCTATCTATATATATATATATATATATATATATATGCATTGTACTATATGCACTATATCTCTGCACTTTTTATATCTTTTGTATATGTATGTATTGTATTGCATGCTCTATATATTCCTGCACTCTTCAGGCACTGCTCCTATCCATTTGGATTTAGTATACATCATTCCTGCACACTAATCAAGATTCATTTACCGTATTTTTCGCCGTATAAGACGCACTTTTTATTCTCCAAAACTGGGGGGGGGGGGGGGGGGGGGAGTTGGTGCGTCTTACACGGCGAATACACACACCTATCGCGGCGGTACCGGTGGCCATCAACGGCCGGGACCCGCGGCTAATACAGGACATCACCGATCGCGTGATGATGACGGCGACGGAGAGCGTGGATCCCAGGGAAGAAGACGTCCGGAGCGTCGGGGATACCACGGGGATGCGGCGACAGCGAAGGAGCGACATCCAGGGCAGCGGTGACGGGTCCGGAGCGGCAGGGACACGTGAGTATTACCTCCTATCCAGTGGTCTTCAACCTGCGGACCTCCAGTTGTTGCAAAACTACAACTCCCAGCATGCCCGGACAGCCAACGGCTGTCCGGGCATGCTGGGAGTTGTTGTTTTGCAACATCTTGGAGGTCCGCAGGTTGAAGATAACTGTTGGGTTCAGAATTTTTTTTTCTAGATTTTGCGCCTTTAAAATTGGGTGTGTCTTATATACCGATGCATCCTATAGGGCGAAAAATACGGTATACACTTCTACAAATATATTTTTTTACAAAAATATTTTTCTCATTTTTGTTTATGTTGCATGCGCTATTTACTGTATTTGTTTTACCATTATGCATGTTATCACATCCTTGTCATTTTTTTATGCTTTCATATGCCCCTGGATTATTATAATAATCATTATTGCTATTATCTCAAATGTATATGCATTATTTATAGCCATGTTATTGCCTTCACAGTCAGTTCTCCCACTATATATTTTCATTCTTTGTATTATTTAGCCCTGGGTCCGATGTTCAACTTATTTTGTATATCCCTCCATTAGCAGCGATCTGTCTTTCCCCCTAGAATTTTTTTGTGCACGCATGCGCAGTATGAGTGACTGTGGCCATGTTTTCGTTGCCGAACCCACTCTATAATGTGAATGCGCGTTGCGTGCTCCATCACACGAGTGCCGCGGTGTCCAACGTCACTTCCGACCCAGCGGCTTACTATTTGGACAGGTGTGTTATTCCTTTTCTATTGGGTCACTATTATATAAATTCCGAACCTGTAGCCATTATTTGCAGCCAAATGTTTTAACATATATTGATATATATTTATTTTATTTAGTCTATTATGTACATTTTTAGAATCATGTTCTTTTATTAATAAAAAAAATATACATTTTCATACATCGATTTGTACTTTATTTGGTGTCGGGGTTACGCTTTTGGCGTTTGTAGGTATATATGCAGAAGGAATAAGTTGCAATATATAGGGGAAAAAAAGAAACATGGTGGTTGGGGTGCTGGTGACTACTCCCAATGAAGCAGAGCTGTAGTGTTCTGATCAATTCGGGAGCTGTGTATTCTTCCCCCACCATCACTTTCCTCCTCCTCCTATTCTCAAAAATGAGGAATCCTCCTGCCAGACTACCCAAATCTGTAGATAACGTTGGACTTTTTGTCAGAATTTTATTAATATTTGTATATTATATTATATTTGTTTGTCTATGTTATAAAGTGATGTTCGTTCCCACCCAAATACCCAGTCCTCCGTATAAAGTCACCGCCCCCCCCCCCCCAAAAAAAAACACCCTATACCCCGAGTTTTCTATACCTTTATTTAATAATAAAAAGCTTATTTCACCCTATAAAACAAATGGATGTAAATGTCCATGTTTACACCTGTCCTCAGAGCAGTGACATTCCGTATGACATCACACATGTGACTTCACAAATGGTGATAGCTGGAAAAAGAGGTGCAGAGCCCCAGAGGCCTTACTCTGAGGACTGCAATCTAGCGAGCACTAGTGTTTCTATATTGTTTCCTTGCGCTTTTTATTTTATTTTATCATGATTCGAGGGGACCACATCAGCAGGGATGAGGTCAATTTGGCCTGTAGCATGTGCTGGACAGTTACCATCCTCCTGGGTTCCCTCTTCACCACCGGCCCGAGTTTCTGGTTTGAAATCACCAGCAACCAACCGAGCCGGAATATCACCTCCAGCCACCTGCAAGGGCAGAACGATACCATCAGAGATCTGCCCAGCTTGAATACTACCAGCAGCGACATGAAGTGTCCCACCTGGACGAGGACCAGGATCAGAAAGATCACCCCTGTCCTGGTGAGTAATCAAACCTCTGCCAGCAGCGACATGAAGTGTCCCATCTGGACCAGGACCAGGATCAGAAAGATCACCCCTGTCCTGGGGAGTAATGACACCACTGCCAGCAACGACGCGATCAACTGGGATTCCATTACCAACAACCTGCAGAGCGGGGCGGCCATCATCAAAAACTATCTTGGCTGGATCAGCACTTATGGTGACATGATCATCTGCCTGCTATGCTATATTCCCATCGATAACAACCTGCTGGACCGGTTCATAGATGCTGTTGACGACCTGATCTCGTTTGCTACTATCATCAGTGACCTGCTGTCCTGGATAGACACCACCACTGACTTGATCTTCTGGATCCCCACCATCACCAGCAGCTCCCTGCTTGCCTGGATGAACCCAGTCAATGAGTTTGTGACCTGGATTACCACCAACAGCACTATAGAGCTTCTTTACGTGATCTGTAACCCCACCGCCATCAGCTGGATCGGCTTCATCAGTGACAGGCTCACCTGGATCGCCATCACACTCCAGCTTCTGACGTGGGTTATGCCAAGGGGGATAGTGACCAGCATCACCGGACCGATGGACTATATTAACTCGGTCAGACAGTTCCTGGGACGGGTCACCGTTGCCATCCTAATTGTCAATATCCCCGAGATTAAAGGTGTCATTACCATCATCGCCAGTATACTATGGGTATTCACCACCAACCTGTATGTATGAACACTGGAAAAGATGAATAAACATTTTTATTAGACAAATATTCCAATAGTTGTAATTATTGTTATAATAGACAAAGTAGGGAATTTATTATAAATCAGTGTTTTATATGTCAGTGAGAAACAAAAATATCTCGGAGTAAGGTGCCCCAAATGTATGAAGAGCCGCAGTTGAATATGGTTTCACATAACTACAACTCCCAGCATGCCCAGACAGCCAATAGCACTGCTCAGCCTCTGATTGGTGGAGCACTTTGTCGTACGGTAATAACTCAACTAACCCCTTCCCACAGAATGCCTTATATAAACGGCTGATTGGGCAGGTCCTTCGCGCATTCCGCCGTTTATAAAAGGCATTCAGTTAACCCGGCGATGCGCGGCATCGCATGGGTTAGCTGGCAGAAGTCCCGCTGTTACCAGCAGGAGACAACTTCTGCAAGCCTCCCCCAGGACCATCTGTGGATGGTCCTAGTCAGCAATCCCTGTGATTGGTCCCTGTGGACCAATCACAGTGTGTCAGCTGACTGGGGGGGTGTCTCAGCTGACTGGGGGGGGGTTTAAAGTTCATTTCCCTCAGTCTGCCCGTCCCTAGAAGTCGGGCAGAGCGGGGGATGATGAGTGCTGTGGGGGGGGTGATGGGGTGGCCCACGGCACATACCTGGGACCGGCGGCAGGCACAAGTGGAGGAGGCAGCTGTGGCATCAGATGCAGCAGTGAAGATCGCTGTAATGTGATCTTCACTGTTGCTTCTAGGAGTTTTAAAACTACAACTCACAGCATGCCCAGCCTTTGGCTGTCTGGGCATGCTTGGAGTTGTAGTTTTGCAACATCTGGAGGGCCACAGTTTGGAGACCACTGTGCACTGGTCTCCAATCTGTGCTCTTCCAGATGTTACAGAACTACAACTTTCAGCATGCCTAGACTGTCTGGGCATGCTTGGAGTTGTAGTTTTGCAACAACTGGAGGCACACTAGTTGGGAAGCATTGTCTGTTTCCTAACTCAGTGTTTCCCAACCTGTTTGCCTCCAGCTGTTTCAAAACTATAACTCCCAGCATGCACTGACAGACCATGCATGCTGGGAGTTGTAGTTTAGCAACAGCTGGAGGCACATGGGTTGCGAATTTTCTCCTTCACTTTGCTGCTATTCCTGTGAAACACCTAAAGGGTAAACAAACATTCTGAATGTCATTTTGAATACTTTGAGGGGTGCAGTTTTTATAATGGGGTCATTTGTGGGGTATTTCTAATATAAAGACCCTTCATATCCACTTCAAAACTGACATGGTCTGTGAAAAATTCAGATTTTGAAAATTTTGTGAAAAACTGGAAAATTGATGCTGAACTCTGAAGCCCTCTCATGTCTTCCAAAAGTAAAAACATGTCAACTTTATGATGAAAACATAATATATTGTATATAATATAATAATATAAAGATATCTCCCGTATGATGCAAACATAAATTAGACATATTGTATATGTGAATCAATATATAATTTATTTGAGATGCCTATTTTCCTTACAAGCAGAGAGCTTCAAAGTTAGAAAAATGCTAACTTTTCAAATTTTTCATAAAATTTTGGAATTTTTCACAAAGAAATGATGCAAGAATCGACAAAAATTTACAACTAGGATAAAGTTGAATTTGTCACGAAAAAACAATCTCTGAATCAAATTCATAAGTACAAGCATCCCAGAGTTATTAATGCTTAACCTCTTAAGGACTCAGGGCGTAGCCCGGTGTGAAAAACGGGGTCACACCGTGTCGGTCCCGGCTGCTAATCATAGCCGGGACCCTGGGCTAACAGCGCGCAGCATCGATCGTTGTGCCACACGCTGTTAACCCTTCAGACGCGGCGATCAAAATTGAAGCCGCGTCTGAAAACGAAAGTAAACGCTTCCCGGCAGCACACTCTGGCTGATCGGGACATCGCGATAAAATTGCTATGTTCCGATCAGCTGGGACGCAGGCGGAGGTCTCCTTACCTCTCTCCGCGGCGTCCGATCGTCGATTGACTGCTCCAAGCCTGAGCTACAGGCTTGAGCAATCGAGCCCCTATCTGACTGATCCGTGCAAAGCTAGGGCTTTGCAGGGATCTGCATAGGAGATCAGTGTGTGCAGTGTTGTAGGTCCCTATGGGAGCTATAACACTGTAAAAAAAAAAAAGTGAAAAAAAGAAGTTAACAAAGGTCATTTAAAAGGGGTACTCCGGTGAAAACCTTTTTTCTTTTAAATCAACTGGTGGCAGAAAGTTAAACAGATTTGTAAATTACTTCTATTAAAAAAATCTTAATCCTTCCAGTACTTATTAGCTGCTGAATGCTACAGAGGAAATTCCTTTTTTTTGGAACACTGATGACATCATGAACACAGTGCTCTCTGCTGACATCTGTGTCCGTTTTAGCAACCATGCATAGCAGATGTATGCTAAGGGCAGCATGGTGGCTCAGTGGTTAGCACTGCTGCCTTGCAGTGCTGGAGACTTGGATTCAAATCCCACTAAGGACAACAATAAATAAAGTGTTATTATTATTATAATTAAATAGAAAAAAAAAGGGTCAGCTTCTCCCTGCTTTGGATGTGAGGAGTCCCGGTAGCAGCACTTTAGCACTGAGCCTGACAGCCAGACTTGATGGACATACAGCACTTTTCTCAGGTCGTAGTATTGCACTTTACATTGGTCAGATTTATTATATGCACTGAGATTTAGTTTTTTGCACCTTACATTGGTCAGATTTATATGCACTGAGACTCACATATATTTTTCATTACACTGACATTGGTTAGGCTGCTAGGCGTTTTATATATTATATTTACATTTGCCAGGTGCTACTTATTGGTACAATCTTTAGAATTTGCTGCATAGATTGGTTTGTGTTTCATTGGTCCGGGACTGGTTTACATCTTAGGGTTATGTGTACCCACTGCAGGGTGGGCGTAGTAGGATTATATTCCTCCGCTTTTGGATCATGTGTTTTTAATTGTTTTTAATTGTATGTACTCATCTGTCTGTTTTGTGATAAATAAAGATTTATATATATTTTTTGGAACATATTGAATATTTGTGGTGTGCAATTTATATATGGCTGCTAGCTTTCTCTCTTCTTCTGGGATTATTATTATAATAACGTCAGCAGAGAGAACTGTGCTCGTGATGTCATCAGGAAGTACAGGAAGGATTAAAACATTTTTAAAAGAAGTAATTTACAAATATGTTTAACTTTCTGCCACCAGTTGATTTAAAAGAAAAAAGGTTTTCACCAGAGTACCCCTTTAACTCCTTCCCTAATAAAAGTTTGACCCCTTTTCCCATTAAAAAAAAAACGAAATAAACATATGTGGTATCGCTGCGTGCGAAAATGTCCGAACTATAAAAATATATTGTTAATTAAATCGCTCGGTCAATGGCTTACACGCAAAAAATATTCCAAAGTCCAAGAAAACTAAAAAAGTTATAGGGGTTAGAAGATGAGAATTTTTAACATATAAATTTTCCTGCATGATGTAGTTATGATTTTTTTCCGAAGTAATACAATATCCAACCTATATAAGTAGGGTATCATTTTAACCGTATGGACCTACAGAATAAAAATGATGTGTTATTTTTACCAAAAAATGCACTGCGTAGAAACGGAAGCCCCCAAAATTTACAAAAGGAAATTTTTTCTTCAATTTTGTCGCACAATGATTTCGCCGTTTCGCCGTGGATTTTTTGGTAACATAACTAATGTCACTGCATAGTAGAATTGGTTGCACAAAAAATAAGCCATCATATGGATTCTTAGGTGCAAAATTGAAAGCGTTATGATTTTTAGAAGGTGATGAGGAAAAAATGAAAATGCAAAACGGAAAAATGCTGAGTCCTTAAGGGGTTAAAGTGACAGTGGTCAGATCTGCAAAAAATGCTCTGGTCCTTAAGGCCAAAATCACCTCGGTCCTTAAGGGGTTAAAATTATGAAATATGGTCATAAAAATATTAATTAAGAAAAATTATGAAAATGTATCATTAGGCAGGTAGTACCCCCAAATTAGACCCCCCCCATTAGACAGGTAGTACCCCCAAATTACACCCCCCCCAGTAGACAGGTAGTACCCCCAAATTACACCCCCCCCCAGTAGACAGGTAGTACCCCCAAATTAGACCCCTCCCCCAGTAGACAGGTAGTACCCTCAGATTAGACCCCCCCGCAGTAGACTGGTAGTACCCCCAGATTAACCCCCGCAGTAGGCAGGTAGTACCACCAGATTAACCCACAAGTAGGCAGGTAGTCTCCCCAGATGAACTCCCCAGTGGGCAGTTAGTACCCCCAGATTAGAACCCCCCCCCCCCAGTAGGTAGGTAGAACCCCCAGATTAGACCCCCCCAGTAGACAGATAGTACCCCCAGATTAGACCCCCCCCCCAGTAGACAGATACTACCCCCTGATTAGACAACCCCCACCGCGGCTGGTACCTTTTTAGTTGCCGGGGATTCAGGGCAGCACCTTCCCCTAGATAAGAGCAAGCACAGCTACACGCGTAATGATGCTCGGTCACGTCACACTCTCAGAATACCTGGGGCCGGCGTCAGAACGTAGGCCCTTGAGTTCTGGGAGCGTGACGTGACCGAGCGTCATTACGCGCGTAGCGGTGCTTGCTCTTATCCAGCCTGGCCCACAGGGTAAGCGGCTGAAATGGGATATTTCCTGGTTGACAAATAGGCCAGTCCGGCCCGTGTTACTGTACAGGGCAGGAGGACGGCCCAGCCTGCGGCCCTGACAGGTATTATAAAGATATGCAGGTTCATGAACTATTTCTCCCGTTACTATCTTCCGTCACAAAATAACGGCCGTTATTAATAACGGGCTATAACGGGTTAAAACGGCTATTAGAAAAACCCCATAGACTATGAAGGGATTTTCTAACGACAGTATAGGATTTTGTAACTGACGTTTTCAGCTGATTTTCAGAAGGAACTTCGTACGGATGTTTAAAAACTGAGAATTTTGTAGGGTGGAAGAAGCCTCACAAACACAATGATATATATAAATGAATATCAATTAGATATCATTAGTAAGAAAGCATTACAAGCTTATTAGTTAATTGACTATAGTAGAACAATACATGTGAGTAGGAAGTAACTTGTTACAACATAAGCTACTTTGGTTCGGATATCGTATACAGACTATCTAGAGCAGTGATTTCCAACTGGGGTGCCGCGGGATTTTGACGGCAAATATTTTATTTTTTTATTCACCAGCCTGGCCTGCGCGTCTGAAATTTATGGCGCCGCAGGGGGGAAGGGAAGTATGTGTGCGCTTTGCTGTGCGTGCACACATATCGCAACCCCCTGCATTCCTCTCACCCTGCGGCCCAGTGAGTGAGTGCACTGGCGGTGCTCTGCCGGATTACCGTGCCGGTGTAGTGCCCCAGCATCCCCCTCCCCCCCCAGCGGCCCAGTGAGTGAGTGCACTGGCGGTGCTCTGCCGGATTACCGTGCCGGTGTAGTGACCCGTGCCCCAGCATCCCCCTTCCACCCCCAGCGGCCCAGTGAGTGAGTGCACTGGCGGTGCTCTGCCGGATTACCGTGCCGGTGTAATGACCCGTGCCCCAGCGTCCCCCTCCCCCCCCCCCCCCCCCAGCGTCCCAGTGAGTGAGTGCCCTGTCGGAGCCCTGAGTCGCTGCCCTGCCGGACAGGGGAGGAAAGTGGAAGCTGCGCCTGATTACTGTGCCAGTGTAGTGAAGAAAAATGGCAAAAAGGTACTGTACCCTTTCCTACCCTCTGTTACCCCTTCTTAACCCCGTCCACCCCCCCTCACCCCTGTCATCCATGTCCACCCCCTGTCTATCCCTGTCACCCATGTCCACCCCTCCCTGTCCACCCCCCTGTAACACATGTCTACCCCCCCTATTCACCCCTCTATCCCTTTGTCACCCCTCTTTTATCCCCCTTGTCATCCTTGTCCACCCCCGTTATGCCTGTTCACCCCCATATCTCCCGTGTCCACCATCCTGTCATCCATGTCCACCTTGGCCACCTCTGTCCATTCCTCTGCAACACATGTCCCCCCCCCCATCCACCCCTCTGACCACCCCCCAGTCTACATCTGTCACCATTGTCCCTCCACCCTAATCACCCCTCTGTCCCTCCTGTCATCCATGTCCACCTTGGCCATCCCCCCTCTGTCACCCATGTACACTCCTCTACCCCCCATTCCATAGACTTGCATACGGGGGGCAGGGGGGTGACATCACACGGAGGCGGGGGGGGGGGTTGGGGGTTGGCGGGGAGGTCATGATACTCTGGCCCCGTGGTCGCCACCCGGCTGTTTGTGAGCTGGCACCGCTGTGTGCAGCTCAAACAGGTGGGTGGCGAATACAAGATTGCGGGGGTCCCCATGAATACATGCAGGAACATTTATACGTTTAAAATGGTCATCTTCTGACCCCTATAACTTTTTTATTTTTCTGTGTTCCGGGCGCTATGAGAGCTCATTTTTTGCGCCATGATCTGAAGTTTTTAGCTGTATCATTTTTGTTCTGATCAGACTTATTGATCACTTTTTATTCACTTTTTTGTGGTATAAAAAGTGATCAAAAATACGCTATTTTGGACTTTGGAATTTTTTTGCGCATACGCCATTGAACGTGCGTTTTAAAAAGCAGTATATTTTTATAATTCGGACATTTCTGCACGCGATGATACCACATATGTTTATTTTTATTTACACTGTGTTTTTTTTATTCTTGGAAATGCCGGGCGATTCAAACTTTTATTAGGGGAAGGGATAATTGAAAGGGTTAATGATTTTTTTTTTTTTAACACTTTTCTTATGCAATATTATAGCTCCTACAGGGCGGGCTATAACATTGCATTAACTGATCTTTACCACTGATTGATGCATCTCCATAGGAATGGATCAATCAGTGTTTTTGGCGATTGGATGCTCAAGCCTGGATCTCAGGCTTGAAGCATTCATTCGGCGATCGGACAGCGCAGGAGAAGGTAAGAAGACCTCCTCCTGTGCTACAGCTGTTCGGGATGCCGACATTATACCGCGATGATCCCGAACAGCTCCCTGAGCTAGCCGGGCACTTTTACTTTCGTTTTTAGCTGCGCGGCTCAGCTTTGAGCGCGCGGCTAAAGGGTTAATAGCGCGCGGCACTGCGATCAGTACTGCGCGCGCTGTTAGATGCGGGTCCCGGCATCACTATGATGCCGGGCCCGCCGCAATATGATGCGGGGTCCTTAAGAGGTTAAAGTGGTACTCCAGTGGAAAACTAGATTTATTTTTTAAATCAACTGGTACCAGAAAGTTTAACAGATTTGTAAATTACTTCCATTTAAAAATCTTAATCCTTCCAGTACTTATAAGCTGCTGTATGCTCTAGAGGTATCTCTTTTCTTTTAGAATTTCCTTTCTGTCTGACCACAGTGCTCTCTGCTGACACCTCTGTCCATGTCAGGAACTGTCCAGAGCAGGATAGGTTTGCTATTGGAATATGCTTCTGCTCCAGTCAGTTCCTGACATGGGCAGAGGTGTCAGCAGAGAGCACTGTGGTCAGACAGAAAGGAAATTCTAAAAGAAAAGAACTTCCTCTGTAGTATACAGCAGCTGAGAAGTACTGGAAGGATTAGGATTTTTTTATAGAACTAATTTCCAGTGGAATACGCCTTTAGGGGTGTGAAGTTCTTTATGGGAGAAGCACAGTTACTTATGAGTGTCCATGGGAGGTTATGCCTTATGTTTATGTCTACCATGCTACTGTGGTGTCCCAGTAAAGGTACATTGTGTCAAGGCATTTTAGGACCTGTCAGATTGAGACCTCCAGTGTCCTGGGGGCTCCCCTGCAGGGACTCAACCATTTCTAATCTGTATTTTCACTGTTATAATTTAGCAATCCGTTAATAGGTGTCTGTAGCTTTAAGTATGTTGCCTAGCAACCTCAGGCTTAGTTAGGGTATGTGAGAGTGGAGGACTGAGGGCTAGAATGAACTTTTGTGTAAGGTGTTATATTATGTTATCACTTGTATGTAACTTTATTGTAAATCCTAAAGGGGATACAGACAACTCTATGATCCACAGCTGCCTGGCCAATGGGCTTTAGTTCAGCCTTCCCTTATAAATGGTGGCATTTCCTGTGAGAGGAGTAGAGGAGGAGAGGAGTAAAGCAATTCATTCAGTTCAGAGTACAGAGTGAAGAATCCGCAGAGGAGTGAGAGCAAAGATGAGAGAGAGAGAGATAAGAAAAGCATGAAGTAACCCCAACTAATATCAAGCCTTTACTTCAGCCTTGATCAGAGAATTCCTAAAGGACAATTCATTATCTTTCGGCGAAAAGCCACAAATCTACGGACACTTCAGTAAGTGACTTTGATCTCAAACCTAATATAGCGCAGACCTAAAACTCCTAGTCCGGCCGTAAGAGCCAAGCATATATGCAATATCAAGTCCAGGCACTGCAAGCTGTGTGGTCCTCTAGAGACTGTCTGTTAAACCTTTGGGAGACTTTGGTTGAGCGCTGTGGAGATTGTACCACCTATCTTCAAGTTAGTAAAGCCTCCGTTAAACTGCAACCTAGTGTGGAATCAATTCTTTCCTTGCTAGCTTGTGGGGAGACGGAGTTCCCTGGACCTGTAGTACCCCGGGAGATACCAAGACTACAGTGGCTTCACGTGACATTAAGGATTAATACCATCCGACCCTGGGTTCATAACCCCCCCCAAGAACCAAGTAGCTAACCCCAGCATAGTGGCGGTCACGGGTTTCACTCGTGGTTACCACACTACCAACCAAAAGAGTACAGTTTGTGTTGGTGGAAAATGCACTGAGCAATGGGGCAGTCAACGTGGTGGAACCTGGAGGCCTGTTTGTCTGTCAGTGTTAAGGTTTCTGCCAGTGGGCACGTCAGAGAGAGCACTGGAAACCAGATAGGACAGGGTGAGGGACAATCAAGGGCCAGCTATCACCAACAGACCAC
Organism: Hyla sarda; assembly: GCF_029499605.1. Taxonomy (NCBI): domain Eukaryota; kingdom Metazoa; phylum Chordata; class Amphibia; order Anura; family Hylidae; genus Hyla; species Hyla sarda. The sequence goes on from NC_079196.1 coordinate 72,862,855, forward strand.
TGCAGACAGTGAACATTAGAGAGGAAGAAATGTGAGGAGGGGGGTCAGCAAAATGTGCAAGAACCCCTTGAATTGACAGGTGCCCTCCATACAAAAAGCTTATTTGTTGCAATGCCAAGAAATCTTACATTTGTGTTAACCATTCGGGTCTTTGCAGGAAAGATTGCAGACTGTTATATACGAAACATTTAAAGGGGTACTTTTTTTTTTATCAACTGGTGCCAGAAAGTTAAACAGATTTGTAAATTACTTCTATTAAAAAATCTTAATCCTTCCAGTACTTATTAGTGGCTATATATTACAGAGAAAATTATTTTCTTTTAGGATTTCATTTCTTTCATGACCACAGTGCTCTCTGCTGACACCTCTGTCCATTTTAGGAACTGTCCAGAGCAGCATATGTTTGCTATGGGGATTTTCTCCTGCTCTGGACAGTTCCTGACATGGACAGAGGTGTCAGCAGAGAGCACTTCCTGTGGAACACAGCAGCTGTTGGGTGTGTCTGATTTCCAGGGCTTTCCAGAGAGAGGGGATTGAAGCAGATTTTCCTACAGCCTTTTTCCCAGGAGGGTGGCAGCCTCCTTGGGAGAACCTCCTGCTATGGAGCCCCAGACTTCCACCCCTCGAACTAGGCCGGAGGGGGGTGGGAGTGAGAGAGCTACGGCCGATTCTCAGGACGGGGTGAGAAGATCCAGCAGGCTCCGCAGAAATGTGGAGCCCACTCCCCCGTCCGTCGCTGGAAACCGCAAGGCGTCCGGTAAGAAAATTACAGTTATGTCTTCAGGGACTGTTGTTATGGAACCCCAGCAATGGGGGGTGAAGGGACCCAGGGAGTCGCTTGCCACCTTTGGATCCCGCATGCAGGCAAAGCTGGTGGAATATGAGCAGCTGGGAAAGAAGCTGAAGGTGTTAAGGGAAGATCTGAAGTTTGCTCGCTACCAGACAGATAACTCTGCCAAGGCCATGAGGGCTAAGTTTGCTGCCAGGGTGTGTGAACTGAAGGCAGAGGAGCAGGAGGTGGTGAGAGCCCGAATGCAGATCGTAGAGGGAGCGGGTATATTTAAGGAAAAGTTAAAAAATGACGACCGCTATAAAATCATGAAGACCCCTGTGAAGGAGGAAGAGGATAGTCAGGGGGAGGAAGAATGCCTGTTTGATACAGAGGAGAAGATGGAGGAAGGTGGTGAGGGAGATGGCGGCAGTGAGGGTGATGAGAGTGAGGGGGATGTGTGTGATACCCCATGTACCCCTAAGACCTCTGTCACCCCAAGTGCAGAATATATTAACCCTGCCCAAGTCGCCTTACCAACCACCTCAGAGGAAAGTGACAGCAGTGATGGCGGTGACAGCAGCCCGGTCGGTGGGGGGCTCCTGCGGGCCATAGTGATGCAGGAGTCACCCACCCGTCTTGAAAATTTCAGTTTTGGCCAGGACCTGGGCCCTGAGGAGAATAAAAGGAAGAAAAAGAAGAAGAAAAAGGCTGGGAAGCAAGTGAAGTTTGTTTTCTCTCCTATCCAGCAGTCTGGGCTACCTGAAAAGTTGGTTCAGGCTGCTGGGCCCCCCACCCTGCCAGATCCCGCTTCTGCTGTGGAACGGGACCAGCACGGGGGGTACAGTGCTGCATCCAACATGGCCGCGGGTGCTACAGTCATGCGTCCTGCTGGTAGGGAAGAGCAGGACGGGCTAATGGTGGGCAGTAGTTATGCGGCAGTGTGCAAGGGGAGCGGTTCCCCGAGTATTGTGGGCAATGTCACCAGCTCTGCAGGGCACTCCCCTGAGAGGGGGGGGAGTGTCCAGGCACCGGGACCTACTGCTGAGCCTGTGCGGTCGGGCGCAGTGTGTAGCGCGGATGCTGCAGGGATCTCCCCTGATGGGGAGGGGAGTCCCTGCACATCAGTGGCAGAAGGAGGGGTGGAGGTGCGCCCGGAGGGGCAGCCTCGGGATTTGACGTCTACGGTGGCGTCTCGTATAGAGGAGGAGTCAGTGTCGGCAGCCGCCGGTGACCTAAGAAGGAGCAAGAAGCCCAAGCTAAAACACATCCAGGCCAGCCCAGAGGTAGTGGGTGAAGCAGCTGCTGATCCCATATATACTGTAAATGAAAGCAATGTAAATACAAAGAGTGTGAATGATGAGAGTGGTAGTGCTGTGGATGAGAGGGGTGTATGTGGGAGTGGTAGTGGTGTAGATGGGAAGAGTGGTAGTGGTGCAGATGGGAGGAGTGGTAGTGGTGCAGATGGGAGGAGTGGTAGTGGTGCAGATGGGAGGAGTGGTAGTGGTGCAGATGGGAGGAGTGGTAGTGGTGTAGATGGGAGGAGTGGTAGTGGTGCAGATGGGAGGAGTGGTAGTGGTGTAGATGGGAGGAGTGGTAGCGGTGTGAATGGGTGGAGTGGTAGTGGAGTGAATGGGAGGAGTGGTAGTGGAGTGAATGGAAGGAGTGGTAGTGGTGTGAATGAGAGGAGTGGTAGTGGTGCAGATGGGAGGAGTGGTAGTGGCTTTTGTGGCAGTACAGGTGGCCTAGGCAGGGACATAGGGACGGTGTCTGGTCCGGCTGCCCCCCCGGTCGCCAGGAGTTATGCGAGTGTGGCGGCTGGGGGTTCAGTGGGATCTTTACCTCCTGCATCTGGTGACGGTCAGTTGCAACGGCGCCTCCTGGAGGCACTGAAGAGAGGAGAAAGGACGCTCCAGGTAGAGGGAAAGGAGATGGACCTGTCTTTTTGGGTGGAGAGACATGGTCTGGGAGCGTTCCGAGAGAGGAATGGGGAGACCGTATGGTCCCTCCAGACACCCGGGCAGGAGATAGGTCGCAGGAATGTGGCCCGTCTGGTCTGGAAAGGCGAAGATGCGTGCCCCCAAAGGGGCAAGGTGGTGGAGCTTCTTTTCCAGATGGGTTTCAGGGCTAGGGACATCTTTGCCCTGATTCACCCCTTCGGCTCCTCCGAGTTTGACGTCAGCTTTGTTAGGCCGGAGGGACTAGATCTCTTTTGGTCTAATTATGAGCTGATGAAAAACGAGCCCGGATGGCGAGATTTCGCTGTAAAAGCGGTATCTCGCCAGAGTATGGTAAAGAAAGTGACCGTTTTGACACGTAACGAGTCACTTTCTTGTTATGACATTATGACCTGGTTGGGCAGGTACGGGGAGGTGACGGACATCCCCCGGAAGAACTTTGATGAGCACAATATATGGTCAGGGGCCTGGACGTTTTCCGTCCGTCTCAGGCGTTCAGGGAACACGGTCACCCACATCCCTTCGGCCGCCTTCCTGGGACGCGACAGGATTCAGATCTTCTACCAGGGGCAGCCGAAGCTGTGCCACAGGTGTGGTGACCCAAACCACTTTAGTGCCAACTGCACTCAGCAGATATGCGCCCTCTGCTGTGGGGTGGGTCACCTGGCGGCCACCTGTGGACAGATTCGGTGTAACTTGTGTGGTGACTTAGGTCACCCGTTCAGCCGGTGTCCGCGCTCGTTCTCTAATGCTGTGACCGCCCCGGCTGGGGAAAGCCTAACGGTTGCCCCGGCGGGGGAAGGGACCAGTGGAGGAGAGGGGGCACCAAAGCCAGTGAAGGAAAAACATAAGACCCCCTCTATGCGGAGGCGAGAGGAGAAGCGCAGGTTGGAGAGGGCCCTTGAGAATGCCCAGGTGCCAGGGGTAGCTCGGGGTCCCACTCCAGACACTGGCTCAGAAGGAGGTCAGAATAACTCTGAGGCTTTGGGTGAGGCCAAACTGGACGAGGAGATGGGGAGACTGCGTAGGGAAGAAGGTCAAGATGCTCCTTCCTCCAGTCATGCCTCTGAATCCGAAACTGTGGATGAGGAGGAGGAGGAGGGGCAGACAGTAAATGGTGGCCAGAAAAAGAAGAGGAGGAAAAAGGGTAAGAGTAAGGTGGCGCCATCCTCCTCTTCAGTTGTAGCCTCAGACCATAGAAGGAACAATTCAGTCTCCGACCCTCTGATCGTCCATTCAAATCGGTATGAGGCCCTCGGGGGTACTACCTTCCCTCCTCCTCTTGAGGTTCAGGAAGCAGTGCGGCCTCCAGGAGGTGCCGAGCCTCCTTCCTCTGGGACAGTTTCCTCAGGGGTGGAGGTAACACCAGATGCCAGAGGTAAAGATCCTGGGATGGATATGTCTCTGAGCCTAAAAAGGGGTAAAGGGTCTTCCTCTGATTCAGATGGGGATAGAGGGAAGGAGAGGAAGAAGGTATAAGGGGTGAGGCCATCTAACTCAATCACCCAGGATGGCGGCACTCACCCCACTGACGCTGGCATCTATTAACTGCGCCAGCATTAAGTCGGATACGGCTAGATTCGCAGCCTTTGATTTTCTCGGCCGTGTTGAAGCCGACATTTTCTTTTTACAAGAGACCAGGTTGTCAGATCTAGCCTCTCTGGTAAAAGCCAGAAGAGAGTGGAGGCGCGGTCCCTCCCACTGGTCTCTTGCGGCTGAGCCGTATAGTGGGGTGGCGGTCCTTTTTACCGCTCCAGTTGAATGCAGACGGGTTATTGAGTTAGAAATGGGGAGGTGCCTGATCTTAGATGTCCTCATGAAGGGACAAGAGCTCCGGCTCATTAACATCTACGCCCCACAAACCAAGTGGGGCCGCAAAGATCTCTTTATGAGGATTAAGCCCTTTCTTTTTACGAGTCGGCAAGTGATCTTTGGAGGGGACTTCAATAATGTCACGAGGTCCCAGGATAGGAGAGGCTCCAATGGTCCGCTGACTTGCGATAGTGTGGCACTGATTAGCATAGCTAGAGAAGCTCGCCTAGAGGACGCCCACATCCGGAGCCCCTCGGGCCACGCGGGTTTCACCTATCATCAAGGTAGTCGCAGGTCTAGGATAGATAGGTTTTATTTAAAGGAGGAAGCCGTCTCTTCCGCAGTGTCCGTGGTTGAGGTGGAGTTCTCCGATCACTGTATGATTTTGTTTTCCCTGAATGTTTCAGAGACCCCCCGGATGGGTAAAGGTTATTGGAAGCTGAATTCGTCCCTCCTGGAGGAAGCAGAGGTGAGACAGTCCTTTGAGGATTTTCTTCAGAGTCAGGTACCTTTACTGGGCCTCTGTAGTAATAAGCTGGAGTGGTGGGAGATATTCAAGAAGCGGGTTGCGGGGTTCTTCCGCCAGCTCTCGAGCCTCAGGTCCCTGAACAGGTATCGCCTGTATCAGGGTCTGAGGAGGAAACTCGAGCTCCTTGTCTCGACTGGAGGTAGCCGAGTGGATATCTCCAGAGTGAAATCCTTGCTGATGAGGTGTCAGTACGATAGGCACGCATCTTTGGTTTTTGAGAGGGATTTCGGGAAGTACCGCTCGCCCGACCCTTACAGAAACTGTAAGATGTCAGTGAGTAGTAAAGTCATTTCAGGACTGATTGATAGTACAGGATCTCTGAATCGGTCCAGATCAGGGATCTTGGAGGTTGTCAGATCCTTCTACTCGCACCTCTTGGGGAGGAAGGATCTGGATCGAGACAAGATGTCGGTTTTCCTGGCTGAAACCATTCCTGAGCCAGGGGTAGACCCTTCTCTTGATGTTTTGGCAGTAGAAATCAGGGAAGAGGAAGTGAGACTGGCGATCGAGGGGCTCGCCCCTAAGAAGTCGCCAGGTCCGGATGGCTTAACATCCGAGTGGTACAGGACCTTTAAGGAGTCTTTAGCTCCCCTCTTGACTGAGGTATTCAATGAGTGTCTCTCCTCGGGCACTCTGCCGAAGTCAATGAGGAGGTCAGCCCTGATTCTCCTGTCAAAGGGTAAAGATCCCAGCCGTATTGAGAATTGGAGGCCCATAGCTCTTCTCAATACGGACAGGAAACTTCTGGCCAAGATACTGTTTAATCGGCTGGTGAAGTTTGCACCCCGGCTCCTTTCGGGGGCCCAGCACTGCTCTGTTCCAGGCCGAAGCACCTTAAGTGCGGTCCTTAGTGTCAGGGAGGCAGTGGAGCGGAGTAGTGCGGGTCTCTGGAAGGGGTACTTGCTGTCCTTGGATCAGGCCAAAGCATTTGATCGGGTGAACCATGAGTACCTCTGGTCTGTCCTCCTGAGATATGGCTTACCGAGTACTTTTGTTAATTGGCTTAAGATCTTGTATGCAGGGGCAGAGAGTTTCCCGCTAGTGAACGGGTGGTCTGGCCGCTCTTTTGAGGTGGGGTCCGGAGTCCGTCAGGGTTGTCCTTTGAGCCCGCTTTTATACGTGTTCGCAATCGATCCCTTCGTCAGGAGGGTAGATTGTGGGCCGTTGGCGGGAGTCGGGATGAGTCTGGTGGAGCTGGATGTCCCCCAGAGAGTAGTGGCGTACGCTGATGATGTCACCATTTTCGTGTCCTTGAGAGAGGAGGTCGATGTGGTGATGTCAGAAGTGGACCGCTACTCGGAGGCATCCGGGTCTAAGATCAACCGGGATAAGTGTGAGAGTCTCTGGCTGGGAGGGGGAGATCCCACGTTTGATCTCCCGGACACCCTTCCAGGGCCCCAAGAGTCAGCAAAAGTTTTGGGCATCACATTCGGTCAGGATGATTATTCCACCAAAAACTGGGATGGTAAGCTCCAGGATGCCACTCAGAAGGTGAACCAGTGGAAGGGTTGGTCTATGACCCTCAGGGAAAGGGTACACCTGATCAAATCGTACCTGCTCCCCTTGTTTATCTATCTGGGCAGCGTATGTATCTTGCCAGAGGCTTACTACACTAAGATCTACAGCCTGTTTTTCCAACTGTTATGGGGAAACAGGATGAACCTAGTCAAGAGGGAGGTTACGTACCGCACGAGGAGACTAGGGGGTTTATCTATGGTAAACCCTGTGGTGTTCTTAACAAACACCTTCTTGAAAGCTAACATCTCAAACCTCTGGTCAGAGAGGGCTCCTCCGTGGGTACTCTCCTGCAGGGAATGGTTTCGGCCTTTCTTCCAGGAATGGGAGAGAGGAGGGCGAGTGAAGGACCTCCGTACGCCACACGGATATCTTCCGGCTTATGCTACCCCGACTCTGAAGGCGATACGTCGGTGGGGTCTGGGAGTGTGGGAGATCAGGACCCAGTCAAGGCAGTTCCTTGACAAACGGGTTCTGTTGACCCACTTCCAGAAGCCTCTGGCGCTCAGGGACTGCCCAGGTCGGGATCTGAGGGTGGGGTTGTACCTTTTAAACATGAAAAGGATCCCCCAGAAGTTTTGGGACTTGGCCTGGCGCTGCTTTCAGGGGAAGCTATATGTAAAGGACAATTTGAAGTGTAGGAGCTCTGATGACCGGGGATGTCCCCGAGAAGAGTGCGGGGACACGCTGGAAAGCATGGACCATTTCCTGCTTCATTGTCCTTTTAATGTAGGGGTCTACAACCGGGTGGGCGCTTCCATTGGCTGGAGTCACCTTGCTGGCCTTACCTATCCGGAGTGGGCTTATGGGGCATTCAGGAACCTGGGTGGCCGAGACCGGGGCACTTTATTTGTAGTCAGTTTAGTGGTTAGGTACTACACGTGGAATGCACGGTGTCTAGTATCTACACAGCGGAAAGTCCTCTCCGAGGTGGAGGTCTGTAGGAACATCACCGGTGACCTCGGGAAGATCAGGTCTTTGGAGTATGGCAGTCTTGGTAACAGTAGGGCTTCTCTCCTGTGGAGAGGTTTTTCATTTGATGTGCCCTAGGTACTAGACCTCTTGGGTAGAGTACCCCTGTTTCTGGTTAGGGATAGCAATATAGGGACAGAGAGAGGGTGAGTGCAGGGTCAGTTTGTTGAAGGGATAACGGTAGGGTGAGTCGAAGGGAAACGTTAGTGGAGAGAGTTTAAAAAAGTAATATCAGGATTGCCATCCTTCTTCCTGGTGGTGGGCTATGCATGTACACCCTAGTATTTTTGTTTTGTTTTCAGAATATGTATTGCCTAAAGGGCTTACAGGCGACCGAACTTGGGCCTAAGGTGGGTTGTATTGTTTTGTATTTGTATATGATGTTATGTTGTGTTTTGAAGTTGTATTTGTATAGTTGGTTTGGGTATAGATTAGGTTGGGTGGGGGAATTGGTGGGTTGGTGGATGTTTGGAGGGGCTTGCATGGGTCAGTTATGGACTGGACTGGATATCCATGGACTATGGACTCTGACCCATGTCAAGGTGGGTGGTTGTGTGGGTGATGGGTTAGACTAGTGTAGGATGTCATGTGTTTTGTAGATGTATAGTTTGGTTTTTGGTGTATATGGTTTATGTATATATTTGCATTTAGGTTATGTATTTGTATTTTTATATTTGTATTGTATATATTATTATATAGTATGGATTGATTATTTTATTTTATGAGGGGATGGGGATAGGCAGTCGGATCAGATTTAGTTAGCATTTTTATATTACTTTAAATATTGGTTATATTATGGTAGTGTAGATAAAAAAAAAAAAAAAAAAAAAAAAAAAAAAAAGTATATGTATGTATATGTATGTGTAGGTGTGTGTATGTATATATATACATGTATATATATATATATATACATGTGTATGAATAAAAAAGTAAAAAAAAATAAAAAAAATTATAAAAAAAAAAAAAGTGTATGTGTGTATATATATATATGTAGATATGTGTATGTATGTATATATATATATATATATGTGTATGAATAAAATAAAAAAGTAAAAAAAAAAAAAAAAAATTATAAAAAAAAAAAAAAAAAAAAAAAAAAAAAGGGTGGATGTTAGTTGTGAATGTAATGTGCAGTTGAGTTTTTACCAAGTTTGGTTGTTTAGTTTAAAGCTAAGTAAAGCTATTTTTATGTTTATGTAAAGAATGCGTGGGTATGTGTGTGTGTGTGTGATAGTATTTTTCATAATTTATATGTAGGTAATTTATATGTAGGTATAATGTTATGTGTTTTGTTAGATTAGCTAAGCTGGGCTGGCCGGTTAGGCAGGTTTTGTTGTGTTGTGCTTTGTTATTGCTAGTTAAGCCTGTTTTTCGGTTTTGTTAAGTTTTATATATTTATAATAAAAAGAGTGTCAGCAGAGATCACTTCCTGTGGAACACAGCAGCTGTTGGGTGTGTCTCACTTCCAGAGTTGTCCAGAGAGAGAGGAGAGAAGGAGTTTTTTCCAGCAACCTTTTCCCCAGGAGGGTGGCAGACTCCTGGGAAGAGCCTCCTGCTATGGACCCACGGCCTTCCACCTCCCGTACTAGGCCGGCGGGGGGTGGGAGTGAGAGAGTTACAGCCGATTCCAAGGACGGGGTCAGAAGATCCAGCAGGCTCCGCAGTAATGTGGAGACCACTCCCCCGTCCATCGCTGGAAACCGCAAGGCATACGGTAGGAAGATAACTGTTGTGTCTTCAGGGACTGTTTCTAATGTTACGGAACTCCAGCAATGGGGGGTGAAGGGACCCAGGGAGTCGCTTGCCACGTTTGGATCCCGCATGCAGGCAAAGCTGGTGGAATACGAACAGCTGGGAAAGAAGCTGAAAGTGTTAAGGGAGGATCTGAAGTTTGCCCGCTACCAGACAGATAACTCTGCCAAGGCCATGAGGGCTAAGTTTGCTGCTAGAGTGTGCGAGCTGAAGGCAGAGGAGCAGGAGGTGGTGAGAGCCCGAATGCAGATCATAGAGGGAGCGGGTATGTTTAAAGAAAAATTAAAAAACGAGGACCGCTATAAAATCATGCGGACCCCTGTGAAGGAGGAAGAGGATAGCCAGGGGGAGGAAGAACACCTGTGTGATATAGAGGAGAAGATGGAGGAAGGTGGTGAGGGAGATGGCGGCAGTGAGGGTGATGAGAGTGAGGGGGATGTGTGTGATACCCCGTGTACCCCTAAGACCTCTGTCACCCCAACTGCAGAATATATTAACCCTGCCCAAGTCGCCTTACCAACCACCTCAGAGGAAAGCGACAGTAGTGATGGTGGTGACAGCGGCCCAGTCGGTGGGGGGCTCCTGCGGGCCATAGTGATGCAGGAGTCACCCACCCGTCTGGAAAATTTCAGTTTTGGCCAGGACCTGGGCCCTGAGGAGAGCCAGAAGAAGAAAAAGAACAGGAGGAAGAAAAAGGCTGAGGAGCAAGTCATGTTTGTTTTCTCCCCTATCCAGCAGTCTGGGCCACCTGAGAAGTTGGTTCAGACTGCTGGGCCCCCCACCCTGCCAGATCCAGTTTCTGCTGTTGAACGGGACCAGCACGGGGGTACAGTGCTGCATCCAACATGGCCGTGGGTGCTACAGTCACGCATCCTGCTGGTAGGGAAGAGCAGGATGGGTTAATGGTGGGTGTCCCTGGCATTGTTATCAGCTCTGTAGGGCACTCCCCTGAGAGGGGGGGGGGAGTGTCCAGGCACCGGGACCCGCTGCTGATCCCGTGCAGTCAGGCGCAGTGTGTGGCATGGACGCTGTAGGGATTTCCCCTGTGAGGGAGGAGGGTCCCTGCAAGTCAGTGGCAGGTGGAGGGGCAGAGGTGCGCTTGGAGGGGCATGTGATGTCTGCGGTGACATCCCACATGGAGGAGGAATCAGCATCGCCGACAGAGATCCAGCTAAAGCACGTCCTGGCCAGCCCAGAGGTAGTGGGTGAAGCAGCGGCTGATCCCAAAAACACTGCTAATAAAACCAAAAGCAATGTCACTACAAGGTGTGTGAATGATGGGAGTAGTAGTGCTGTGGATGAAAGGAGTGTATGTGGGAGTGATGGTGGAGTGAATGTGAGGAGTGGTAATGGAGTGAATAGGAGGAGTGGTAGTGGTGCAGATGGGAGGAGTGGTAGTGGAGTGAATGGGCGGGGTGGCAGTGATGCAGATGGGAGGAGTGGTAGTGGAGTGAGTGGTGGTGGTGGATTGAATGGGAGGAGTGGTGGTGGTGCGGATGGGCGGGGTGGTAGTGGAGTGAATGGGAGTGGTGCAGATGGGAGGAGTGATAGTGGAGTGAATGAGAGGAGTAGTAGTGGTGTGTATAATAGTGACGTTTGTGGCAGTGCAGGGGGTTTAGGTGGGGCCGTAGGGACAGGGTCTGGTCCGGCTGCCCCCTCGGTCGCCAGGAGTTATGCCAGCGTGGCGGCCGGGGGTTCAGTGGGATCTTTACCTCCTGTATCTGGTGACGGTCAATTGCAACGGCGCCTCCTGGAGGCACTAAAGAGAGGAGAAAGGACGCTCCAGGTAGAGGGAAAGGAGATGGACCTATCTTTCTGGGTGGAGAGACATGATCTGGGAGCATTCCGACAGAGAAATGGGGAGACTGTATGGTCCCTCCAGACACCCGGGCAGGAGGTAGGTCGCAGGAATGTGGCCCGTCTGGTCTGGAAAGGCGAAGATGCGTGCCCCCAAAGGGGCAAGGTGGTGGAGCTTCTCTTCCAGATGGGTTTCAGGGCTAGGGACATCTTTGCCCTGATCCACCCTTCCGGCTCCTCTGAGTTTGACGTCAGCTTTGTTAGGCCGGAGGGACTAGATCTCTTCTGGTCTAATTATGAGCTGGTGAAAAACGAGCCCGGATGGCGAGATTTCGCTGTAAAAGCGGTATCTCGCCAGAGTATGGTAAAGAAAGTGACCGTTTTGACCCGTAACGAGTCACTTTCTTGTTATGACATTATGACCTGGCTGGGCAGGTACGGGGAGGTGATGGACATCCCCCGGAAAAACTTTGATGAGCACAATATATGGTCTGGGGCCTGGACGTTTTCCGTCCGTCTCAGGCGTTCCGGGAACACGGTCACCCACATTCCTTCGGCCACCTTCCTGGGACGCGACAGGATTCAGATCTTCTACCAGGGGCAGCCGAAGCTGTGTCACAGGTGTGGTGACCCAAACCACTTTAGTGCCAACTGCACTCAGCAGATATGCGCCCTCTGCTGTGGGGTGGGTCACCTGGCGGCCACCTGTGGGCAGATTCGGTGTAACTTGTGTGGTGACTTAGGTCACCCGTTCAGCCGGTGTCCGCGCTCGTTCTCTAATGCTGTGACCGCCCCGTCTGGGGAAAGCCTAACAGTTGCCCCGGCGGGGGAGGGGACCAGTGGAGGAGAGGGGGCACCAAAGCCAGTGAAGGAAAAACATAAGACCCCCTCTATGCGGAGGCGAGAGGAGAAGCGCAGGTTGGAGAGGGCCCTTGAGAATGCCCAGGTGCCAGGGGTAGCTCGGGGTCCCACTCCAGACACTGGCTCAGAAGGAGGTCAGAATAACTCTGAGGCTTTGGGTGAGGCCAAACTGGACGAGGAGATAGGGAGACTGCGTAGGGAAGAAGGTCAAGATGCTCCTTCCTCCAGTCATACCTCTGAATCCGAAACTGTGGATGAGGAGGAGGAGGAGGGGCAGACAGTAAATGGTGGCCAGAAAAAGAAGAGGAGGAAGAAGTGTAAGAGTAAGGTGGCGCTGTCCTCCTCTTCAATTGTAGCCTCAGACCATAGAAGGAACAACTCAGTCTCTGACCCTCTGATCGTCCTTTCGAATCGATATGAGGCCCTCGGGGATACCATCTCCCCTCCTCTTCTCGAGGGTCAGGAGGCAGTGCGGCCTCCAGGAGGTACCGAGCCTCCTTCCTCTGGGGTAGTTTCCTCAGGGGGAGAGGTAACACCAGGTGCCGGAGGTAAAGATCCTAGGATGGATATGTCCCAGAGTTTAAAAAGAAGTAAAGGGTCTTCCTCTGATTCCGATGGGGGTGGAGGGAAGGAGAGGAAGAAGGTTTAAGGGGTGAGGCCATCTAACTCAATCACCCATGATGGCGGCACTCACCCCACTGACGCTGGCATCTATTAACTGTGCCAGTATAAAGTCGGATACGGCTAGATTTGCAGCCTTTGATTTTCTCGGCCGTGTTGAAGCCAACATTTTCTTTTTACAAGAGACCAGGTTGTCAGATCTTGCCTCTCTGGCAAAAGCCAGGAGAGAGTGGAGGCGCGGTCCCTCCCACTGGTCTCTTGCGGCTGAGCCGTATAGTGGGGTGGCGGTCTTTTTTTCCGCTCCTGTTGAATGCAGACGGGTTATTGAGCTAGAAATGGGGAGGTGCCTGATCATTGATGTCTTCATGAAGGGACAAGAGCTCCGGCTCATTAACATCTACGCCCCGCAAACTAAGCGGGGCCGTAAAGATCTCTTTATGAGGATTAAGCCCTTTCTTTTTACGAGTCGGCAGGTGATCTTTGGAGGGGACTTCTATAATGTCACGAGGTCCCAGGATAGGAGAGGCTCCAATGGTCCACTGACTTGCGATAGTGTGGCACTAATTAGCATAACTAGAGAAGCTCGCTGTCACGATGCCGGCTGGCAGGAGGTGGATCCTCTGTGCCAGAGAGGGATGGCGAGGACCGTGCTAGTGGACCGGTTCTAAGACACTACTGGTTTTCACCAGAGCCCGCCGCAAAGCGGGATGGTTTTGCTGCGGCGGTAGTGACCAGGTCGTATCCACTAGCAACGGCTCACCTCTCTGGCTGCTGAAGATAGGCGCGGTACAAGGGAGTAGACAGAAGCAAGGTCGGACGTAGCAGAAGGTCGGGGCAGGCAGCAAGGATCGTAGTCAGGGGCAACGGCAGGAGGTCTGGAACACAGGCTAGGAACACACAAGGAACGCTTTCACTGGCACGATGGCAACAAGATCCGGCAAGGAAGTGCAGGGGAAGTGAGGTGATATAGGGAAGTGCACAGGTGAAGACACTAATTGGAATCACTGCGCCAATCAGCGGCGCAGTGGCCCTTTAAATCGCAAAGACCCGGCGCGCGCGCGCCCTAGGGAGCGGGGCCGCGCGCGCCGGGACAGGACCGAGGGAGAGCGAGTCAGGTACGGGAGCCGGGGTGCGCATCGCGAGCGGGCGCTACCCGCATCGCGAATCGCACCCCGGCTGGAAGCGGAATCGCAGCGCCCCGGGTCAGTGGATCTGACCGGAGCGCTGCAGCGGGGAGAGGGTAGCGAGCGCTCCGGGGAGGAGCGGGGACCCGGAGCGCTCGGCGTAACAGTACCCCCCCCCTTGGGTCTCCCCCTCTTCTTAGAGCCTGAGAACCTGAGGAGCAGACTTTTGTCTAGGATGTTGTCCTCAGGTTCCCAGGATCTCTCTTCAGGGCCACAACCCTCCCAGTCCACTAAAAAAAAAGTTTTCCCTCTGACCTTTTTAGAAGCTAAGATCTCCTTGACAGAGAAGATGTCCGAGGAGCCGGAAACAGGAGTGGGAGGAACAGATTTGGGAGAAAAACGGTTGAGGATGAGTGGTTTAAGAAGAGAGACGTGAAAGGCATTAGGGATACGAAGAGAAGGAGGAAGAAGAAGTTTGTAAGAGACAGGATTAATTTGACACAAAATTTTGAAAGGACCAAGATAGCGTGGTCCCAACTTGTAGCTAGGGACACGGAAGCGGACATATTTAGCGGAGAGCCATACCTTGTCTCCAGGGGAAAAAACGGGAGGAGCTCTTCTTTTCTTATCCGCGAACTTCTTCATGCGTGATGAAGCCTGTAAGAGAGAATTTTGGGTCTCTCTCCATATGATGGAAAGGTCACGAGAAATTTCATCCACAGCGGGCAGACCAGAGGGCAAGGGGGTAGGGAGGGGGGGAAGAGGGTGACGGCCGTACACCACGAAAAATGGGGATTTGGAGGAAGATTCAGAGACTCTGAAGTTATACGAGAATTCGGCCCATGGAAGGAGATCTGCCCAGTCATCCTGGCGGGAGGAAACAAAATGCCGCAAATAATCACCCAAGACCTGGTTAATTCTTTCTACTTGTCCATTGGACTGGGGATGATATGCAGAAGAAAAATTTAATTTAATCTTGAGTTGTTTACAGAGAGCCCTCCAGAATTTAGACACGAATTGGACGCCTCTATCCGAGACGATCTGTGTAGGCAACCCGTGAAGACGAAAAATGTGTACAAAAAATTGTTTAGCCAACTGAGGCGCTGAAGGAAGACCAGGAAGAGGGATGAAATGTGCCATTTTGGAGAATCGATCAACGACCACCCAAATAACAGTGTTGCCACGGGAAGGGGGTAAATCAGTAATAAAATCCATACCAATCAGAGACCAAGGCTGTTCGGGGACAGGCAGGGGATGAAGAAAACCAGCGGGCTTCTGGCGAGGAGTCTTATCCCGGGCACAGATAGTGCAGGCTCGCACAAAGTCCACAACATCCGTCTCCAGAGTCGGCCACCAATAGAAGCGGGAGATGAGTTGCACAGATTTCTTGATGCCCACATGACCTGCGAGATGGGAGGAGTGACCCCATTTGAGGATTCCGAGGCGTTGACGTGGAGAAACAAAGGTCTTTCCTGGAGGAGTTTGCCTGATGGAGGCAGGAGAAGTGGAGATCAGGCAGTCAGGTGGAATGATGTGTTGCGGAGAGAGTTCAACTTCTGAGGCATCCGAGGAACGAGAGAGAGCATCGGCCCTAATGTTCTTATCGGCAGGACGAAAGTGAATCTCAAAATTAAATCGGGCAAAGAACAGAGACCACCGGGCCTGGCGAGGATTCAGCCGTTGGGCAGACTGGAGGTAGGAGAGGTTCTTGTGGTCGGTGTAAATAATTACTGGAAATCTTGATCCCTCCAGCAGATGCCTCCATTCCTCAAGTGCTAATTTAATGGCTAGAAGCTCTCGATCCCCGATGGAGTAGTTCCTCTCCGCCGGAGAGAAGGTCCTAGAAAAAAAACCACAAGTGACAGCATGCCCGGAGGAATTTTTTTGTAGAAGAACAGCTCCAGCTCCCACTGAGGAGGCATCAACCTCCAATAGGAAGGGTTTGGAAGGGTCAGGTCTGGAGAGCACGGGAGCCGAAGAAAAGGCAGACTTGAGTCGTTTAAAGGCGTCTTCCGCTTGAGGAGGCCAAGACTTGGGATCGGCATTTTTTTTGGTTAAAGCCACGATAGGAGCCACAACGGTAGAAAAATGTGGAATAAATTGCCTGTAATAATTGGCGAACCCCAAAAAGCGTTGGATAGCACGGAGTCCGGAGGGGCGTGGCCAATCTAAGACGGCAGAGAGTTTGTCAGGATCCATTTGTAGTCCCTGGCCAGAGACCAAATATCCTAGAAAAGGAAGAGATTGGCATTCAAACAGACATTTCTCAATTTTGGCATAGAGTTGATTGTCACGAAGTCTCTGAAGAACCATACGGACATGCTGGCGGTGTTCTTCTAGATTGGCAGAAAAAATTAGGATATCGTCCAGATATACAACAACACAGGAGTATAACAGATCACGAAAAATTTCATTAACAAAGTCTTGGAAGACAGCAGGGGCGTTGCACAGGCCAAAGGGCATGACCAGATACTCAAAGTGTCCATCTCTGGTGTTAAATGCCGTTTTCCACTCATCCCCCTCTCTGATGCGGATGAGGTTATAGGCGCCTCTTAAGTCCAATTTAGTAAAGATGTGGGCACCTTGGAGGCGATCAAAGAGTTCAGAGATGAGGGGTAGGGGGTAGCGGTTCTTAACCGTGATTTTATTAAGACCGCGGTAGTCAATGCAAGGACGTAGGGAGCCATCTTTTTTGGACACAAAGAAAAACCGGGTCCGGCAGGAGAGGAGGATTTACGGATAAAGCCCTTTTTTAAATTTTCCTGGACGTATTCAGACATGGCAAGAGTCTCTGGGGCAGAGAGAGGATAAATTCTGCCCCGGGGTGGAGTAGTGCCCGGGAGGAGGTCGATAGGACAATCATAAGGCCTGTGAGGAGGTAGAGTCTCAGCTTGTTTTTTGCAGAAAACATCCGCGAAGTCCATATAGGCCTTAGGAAGACCGGTTACGGGAGGAACCACAGAGTCACGGCAAGGGTTACTGGGAACCGGTTTTAAACAGTCCTTGGAACAAGAGGGACCCCAACTCTTGATCTCCCCAGTGGACCAATCCAGGGTTGGGGAATGAAGTTGAAGCCAGGGAAGTCCAAGGAGAATCTCCGAGGTGCAATTGGGGAGGACCAAAAGTTCAATCCTCTCGTGATGAGATCCGATGCTCATAAGAAGGGGCTCCGTGCGGAAACGTATGGTACAGTCCAATCTTTCATTGTTTACACAATTGATGTAAAGGGGTCTGGCGAGACTGGTCACTGGGATGTTGAACCTGTTGACGAGAGAGGCCAAAATAAAATTTCCTGCAGATCCAGAGTCCAAGAAGGCCACAGTAGAGAAGGAGAAGGCAGAGGCAGACATCCGCACAGGCACAGTAAGACGTGGAGAAGCAGAGTAGACATCAAGGACTGTCTCACCCTTGTGCGGAGTCAGCGTACGTCTTTCCAGGCGGGGAGGACGGATAGGACAATCCCTCAGGAAGTGTTCGGTACTAGCACAGTACAGGCAGAGGTTCTCCATGCGGCGTCGTGTCCTCTCTTGAGGTGTCAGGCGAGACCGGTCGACCTGCATAGCCTCCACGGCGGGAGGCACAGGAACAGATTGCAGGGGACCAGAGGAGAGAGGAGCCGAGGAGAAGAAACGCCTCGTGCGAACAGAGTCCATATCTTGGCGGAGCTCCTGACGCCTTTCGGAAAAACGCAAGTCAATGCGAGTGGCTAGGTGAATAAGTTCATGTAAATTAGCAGGAATTTCTCGTGCGGCCAGAACATCTTTAATGTTGCTGGATAGGCCTTTTTTAAAGGTCGCGCAGAGGGCCTCATTATTCCAGGATAATTCTGAAGCAAGAGTACGGAATTGTACGGCATACTCGCCAACGGAAGAATTACCCTGGACCAGGTTCAACAGGGCAGTCTCAGCAGAAGAGGCTCGGGCAGGTTCCTCAAAGACACTTCGGATTTCCGAGAAGAAGGAGTGTACAGAGGCAGTGACGGGGTCATTGCGGTCCCAGAGCGGTGTGGCCCAAGACAGGGCTTTTCCAGACAGAAGGCTGACTACGAAAGCCACCTTAGACCTTTCAGTGGGAAACAGGTCCGACATCATCTCCAGATGCAGGGAACATTGGGAAAGAAAGCCACGGCAAAACTTAGAGTCCCCATCAAATTTATCCGGCAAGGATAGGCGTAGACCAGGAGCGGCCACTCGCTGCGGAGGAGGTGCAG
The DNA here is from genome assembly GCF_029499605.1 of Hyla sarda. Classification (NCBI taxonomy): domain Eukaryota; kingdom Metazoa; phylum Chordata; class Amphibia; order Anura; family Hylidae; genus Hyla; species Hyla sarda. Next base: position 72,880,775 of record NC_079196.1, read on the forward strand.
GAGCTGGCGGAGGAGATGACTGCTGAAGCTGTGGTAGTAACTGCTGTAGCATAACGGTCAGTTGAGACAGCTGTTGGCCTTGTTGCGCAATCTGTTGTGACTGCTGGGCGACCACCGTGGTAAGGTCAGCGACAACTGGCAGAGGAACTTCAGCGGGATCCATGGCCGGATCTACTGTCACGATGCCGGCTGGCAGGAGGTGGATCCTCTGTGCCAGAGAGGGATGGCGAGGACCGTGCTAGTGGACCGGTTCTAAGACACTACTGGTTTTCACCAGAGCCCGCCGCAAAGCGGGATGGTTTTGCTGCGGCGGTAGTGACCAGGTCGTATCCACTAGCAACGGCTCACCTCTCTGGCTGCTGAAGATAGGCGCGGTACAAGGGAGTAGACAGAAGCAAGGTCGGACGTAGCAGAAGGTCGGGGCAGGCAGCAAGGATCGTAGTCAGGGGCAACGGCAGGAGGTCTGGAACACAGGCTAGGAACACACAAGGAACGCTTTCACTGGCACGATGGCAACAAGATCCGGCAAGGAAGTGCAGGGGAAGTGAGGTGATATAGGGAAGTGCACAGGTGAAGACACTAATTGGAATCACTGCGCCAATCAGCGGCGCAGTGGCCCTTTAAATCGCAAAGACCCGGCGCGCGCGCGCCCTAGGGAGCGGGGCCGCGCGCCGGGACAGGACCGAGGGAGAGCGAGTCAGGTACGGGAGCCGGGGTGCGCATCGCGAGCGGGCGCTACCCGCATCGCGAATCGCACCCCGGCTGGAAGCGGAATCGCAGCGCCCCGGGTCAGTGGATCTGACCGGAGCGCTGCAGCGGGGAGAGGGTAGCGAGCGCTCCGGGGAGGAGCGGGGACCCGGAGCGCTCGGCGTAACACTCGCCTAGAGGACGCCCACATCCGGAGCCCCTCGGGCCACGCGGGTTTCACCTATCATCAAGGTAGCTGCAGGTCTAGAATAGATAGGTTTTATTTAAAGGAGGAAGCCGTCTCTTCCGCAGTGTCCGTGGTTGAGGTGGAGTTCTCCGATCACTGTATGATTTTGTTTTCCCTGAATGTTTCAGAGACCCCCCGCATGGGTAAAGGTTATTGGAAGCGCCCGCTCGCATTCAGGAACCTGGGTGGCCGAGACCGGGGCACTTTATTTGTAATCAGCTTAGTAGTTAGGTACTACACGTGGAACGCACGGTGTCTAGTATCTACACAGCGGAAAGTCCTCTCCGAGGTGGAGGTCTGTAGGAACATCACCGGTGACCTCGGGAAGATCAGGTCTTTGGAGTATGGCAGTCTTGGTACCAGCAGGGCTTCTCTCCTGTGCAGAGGTTTTTCATTTGATGTGCCCTAGGTACTAGACCTCTTGGGTAGAGTACCCCTTTTTCTGGTTAGGGATAGCAATGTAGGGACAGAGAGAGGGTGAGTGCAGGGTCAGTTTGTTGAAGGGATAACAGTAGGGTGAGTCGTAGGGAAAAGTTAGTGGAGAGAGTTTATAAAGTAACATCAGGATTGCCATCCTTCTTCCTGGTGGTGGGCTATGCATGTACACCCTAGTCTTTTTGTTTTGTTTTCAGAATATGGATTGCGTAAAGGGCTTACAGGCGACCGAACTTGGGCCTAAGGTGGGTTGTATTGTTTTGTATATCATATGTTATGAAGTTGTATTTGTATAGTTGGTTTTGGGTATAGATTAGGTTGGGTGGGGGAATTGGTGGGTTGGTGGATGTTTGGAGGGGCTGGCATGGGTCAGTTGTGGACTGGACTCGATATCCATGGACTATGGACTCTGACCCATGTCAATGTGGGTGGTTGTGTGGGTAATGGGTTAGTCTAGTGTAAGATGTCATGTGTTTTGTAGGTGTATATTTTGGTTTGTTGGTGTATATAGTTTATGTATGTATTTGCATTTAGGTTATGTATTTGTGTTTTTATATTCGTATTGTATATATTATTATATAGTATGGATTGGTTATCTTATTTGAGGGGATGGGGATAGGCAGTCGGATCAGATTTAGTTAGCATTTTTATATTACTTTAATTTAATATTGGTTGTATTATGGTAGTGTAGATTAAAAAAGGGTGTGTATATGTATGTTTGTGTATGTGTATATATATATATACATATGTATATATGTATATATGTATATATGTGTATATATGTGAGGGAAAAAATTAAATTTTAGTAAAAAAAAAAATTTTATAAACATATGAAAAAAAAAAAAAAAAAAAAAAGGGGGGGGGGGGTGGTGGTGGTGGGGGTTTTGGGGTGGGTTAGTTGTGAATGTAATGTGTGGTTGAGTTTTACCAAGTCTGGTTGTTTTTAGTTAAAGCTAAGTAAAGCTATTTTTATATTTATGTAAAGAATGTGTGGGTATGTGTGTGTGATAGTATTTTTGATAATTTATATGTAGGTATAATGTTATGTGTTTAGTTAGTTTAGTTAAGTTGGGCTGGCCAGTTAGGCAGGTTTTGTTGTGTTGTGTTTTGTTAATGCTAGTTAAGCCTGTTTTTCTGTTTTGTTAAGTTTTTATATATTTATAATAAAAAGAGCGTCAGCAGTGGGCACTGTGGTCATGACAGAAAAGAAATCCAAAAAGAAAAGAACCTCTGGAGAATACAGCCACTAATAAGTACTGGAAGGATTAAGATTTTTTTTCAATTGAATTAATTTACAAATCTTTTAAACTTTCTGGCACCAGTTGACTTTAAAAAAAAAAGTTTTCCACCAGAATACCCCTTTAAAGTACTGTGCACAACGTATATGTGGTTTATTGCTGGGGTATGCGTGCTGTTTAACAAAACATGGTGGCCGGGAAGTCTGACCATGAGGCTATTTGGTAGTAAACAGGCAATAGCATGAGGAACTTATTCTATGACCATTACATTGTTGGGTCTACATCAGATGTCTCAAACTGGTGGCCCTCCAGATGTTGCAAAACTTCAACTCCCAGCATTCCCGACAGACATTAGCTGCAGAAAATGGCTGTCTGGGCATGTCCAGGCATGCTGGGAGTTGACGTTTTAAATCATCTGGAGGGCCACCAGTTTGAGACCCCCGGTCTATATGCTTATTTTAAAATAGGCGGAAAGTGATGACTGTGTACTGCCGGTGTGAACTGTGACTTGTTGAGACATCAGCATTCGTGGCTTGTGTGAGGTCACACCACTGGTGGAGAGATGTGAGAGCGACATCAGCCACCATAGAGCCACATGGAGCGACATCAGCCACCATAGAGCCACATAGAGTGACATCAGCCACCATAGAGCCACATGGAGCGACATCAGCCACCATAGAGCCACATGGAGCGACATCAGCCACCATAGAGCCACATAGAGCGACATCAGCCACCATAGAGCCACATAGAGCGACATCAGCCACCATAGAGCCACATAGAGCGACATCAGCCACCATAGAGCCACATAGAGCGACATCAGCCACCATAGAGCCACATGGAGCGACATCAGCCACCATAGAGCCACATGGAGCGACATCAGCCACCATAGAGCCACATAGAGCGACATCAGCCACCATAGAGCCACATAGAGCGACATCAGCCACCATAGAGCCACAGAGCGACATCAGCCACCATAGAGCCACATGGAGCGACATCAGCCACCATAGAGCGACATAGAGCGACATCAGCCACCATAGAGCGACATCAGCCACCATAGAGCCACATGGAACGACATCAGCCAACATAGAGCCACATGGAACGACATCAGCCACCAGGCCAGTATTTTACCGGCACAGCCTTTATTTTGACGACCCTGACGGTTATTTTTATATAAAAAATACTGGCAATTCAATGGCCGGTATTTATCCAACCAATCCGACTCCTGGAATGGATCCAACCAATCAGATTCCCGGAATGTTGCACCATATACTATACCAGTGTTTCCCAACCAGAGCGCATCCAGCTGTCGCAAAACTGCAACTCCCAGCATGCCCGGACAGCTGTTGGCTGTCCGGGCATGCTGGGAGTTGCAGTTTTGCGACAGCTGGAGGCACCCTTGGTTGGGAAACACTGGTTTAGAGTGGGCAGCAGAAGAGACAGCTGGAGCCGGGGGACAGACAAGTACCATCCGTGACATGAAAAGCACCTAAATAAGAATTGCTGAAGCAGCACAGGGACTAAAAAGTGTTAACCCTGAAGTAGGATCATCTGAGAGAGATTAAGAGGTTGTATTATAATAGTCTGCCCCTGCTACGAGGGCCTAGAACTAGTATTAAAGGGGTTCTCCGGTGCTTACACATCTTTTCCCCTATCCAAAGGATAGGGGATAAGATGCCTGATCGCGGGACTCCCGCCGCTGGGGACCCCAGGATCTTGAACGCGGCACCCCGTTTGTAATCAGTCCCCGGAGCGTGTTCGCTCCGGGTCTGATTACCGGCGACCACACGGCCGGCGGCGTGTGACGTCACGCCTCCGCCCCTGTGTGACGTCACGCTCCGCCCCTCAATGCAAGCCTACGGGAAGGGGCGTGACAGCTCCGGGGACTGATTACAAACGGGGTGCCGCGTTCAAGATCCTGGGGTCCCCAGCGGCGGGAGTCCCGCGATCAGGCATCTTATCCCCTATCCTTTGGTTAGGGGAAAAGATGTGTAAGCACCAGAGAACCCCTTTAATACTAGTTCTAGGCCCTCGTAGCAGGGGCAGACTATTATAATACAACCTCTTAATCTCTCTCAGATGATCCTACTTCAGGGTTAACACTTTGTAGTCCCTGTGCTGCTTCAGCAATTCTTATTTAGGTGCTTTTCATGTCACGGATGGTACTTGTCTGTCCCCCGGCTCCAGCTGTCTCTTCTGCTGCCCACTCTAAACCAGTGTTTCCCAACCAAGGGTGCCTCCAGTTGTCGCAAAACTGCAACTCCCAGCATGCCCGGACAGCCAACAGCTGTCCGGGCATGCTGGGAGTTGCAGTTTTGCGACAGCTGGATGCACTCTGGTTGGGAAACACTGGTATAGTATATGGTGCAACATTCCGGGAATCTGATTGGTTGGATCCATTCCAGGAGTCGGATTGGTTGGATAAATACCGGCCATTGAATTGCCAGTATTTTTTTATATAAAAATAACCGTCAGGGTCGACAAAATAAAGGCTGTGCCGGTAAAATACTGGCCTGGTGGCTGATGTCGTTCCATGTGGCTCTATGGTGGCTGATGTCGTTCCATGTGGCTCTATGATGGCTGATGTCGCTCTATGGTGGCTGATGTCGCTCCATGTGGCTCTATGGTGGCTGATGTCGCTCTATGTGGCTCTATGGTGGCTGATGTCGCTCTATGGTGGCTGATGTCGCTCTATGTGGCTCTATGGTGGCTGATGTCGCTCCATGTGGCTCTATGGTGGCTGATGTCGCTCCATGTGGCTCTATGGTGGCTGATGTCGCTCTATGTGGCTCTATGGTGGCTGATGTCGCTCTATGTGGCTCTATGGTGGCTGATGTCGCTCTATGTGGCTCTATGGTGGCTGATGTCGCTCCATGTGGCTCTATGGTGGCTGATGTCGCTCCATGTGGCTCTATGGTGGCTGATGTCGCTCTATGTGGCTCTATGGTGGCTGATGTCGCTCTATGGTGGCTGATGTCGCTCTATGTGGCTCTATGGTGGCTGATGTCGCTCTATGTGGCTCTATGGTGGCTGATGTCGCTCCATGTGGCTCTATGGTGGCTGATGTCGCTCCATGTGGCTCTATGGTGGCTGATGTCACTATGTGGCTCTATGGTGGCTGATGTCGCTCCATTTGGCTCTATGGTGGCTGATGTCACTATGTGGCTCTATGGTGGCTGATGTCGCTCCATGTGGCTCTATGGTGGCTGATGTCGCTCCATGTGGCTCTATGGTGGCTGATGTCGCTCTATGTGGCTCTATGGTGGCTGATGTCGCTCTATGTGGCTCTATGGTGGCTGATGTTGCTCTATGTGGCTCTATGGTGGCTGATGTCGCTCCATGTGGCTCTATGGTGGCTGATGTCGCTCCATGTGGCTCTATGGTGGCTGATGTCGCTCTATGTGGCTCTATGGTGGCTGGTGTCGCTCTATGTGGCTCTATGGTGGCTGATGTCGCTCCATGTGGCTCTATGGTGGCTGATGTCGCTCCATGTGGCTCTATGGTGGCTGATGTCGCTCCATGTGGCTCTATGGTGGCTGATGTCGCTCCATGTGGCTCTATGGTGGCTGATGTCACTCTATGTGTCTCTATGGTGGCTGATGTCGCTCTATGGTGGCTGATGTCGCTCTATGTGGCTCTATGGTGGCTGATGTCGCTCTATGTGGCTCTATGGTGGCTGATGTCGCTCCATGTGGCTCTATGGTGGCTGATGTCGCTCCATGTGGCTCTATGGTGGCTGATGTCACTCTATGTGGCTCTATGGTGGCTGATGTCGCTCCATGTGGCTCTATGGTGGCTGATGTCGCTCCATGTGGCTCTATGGTGGCTGATGTCGTTCCATGTGGCTCTATGGTGGCTGATGTCGCTCTATGGTGGCTGATGTCGCTCCATGTGGCTCTATGGTGGCTGATGTCGCTCTATGTGGCTCTATGGTGGCTGATGTCGCTCTATGTGGCTCTATGGTGGCTGATGTCGCTCTATGTGGCTCTATGGTGGCTGATGTCGCTCCATGTGGCTCTATGGTGTCTGATGTCGCTCCATGTGGCTGTATGGTGGCTGATGTTGCTCTATGTGGCTCTATGGTGGCTGATGTCGCTCCATGTGGCTCTATGGTGGCTGATGTCGCTCTATGGTGGCTGATGTCGCTCTATGTGGCTCTATGGTGGCTGATGTCGCTCTATGTGGCTCTATGGTGGCTGATGTCGCTCCATGTGGCTCTATGGTGGCTGATGTCGCTCCATGTGGCTCTATGGTGGCTGATGTCGCTCCATGTGGCTCTATGGTGGCTGATGTCGCTCTATGTGGCTCTATGGTGGCTGATGTCGCTCTATGTGGCTCTATGGTGGCTGATGTCGCTCCATGTGGCTCTATGGTGGCTGATGTCGCTCCATGTGGCTCTATGGTGGCTGATGTCGCTCCATGTGGCTCTATGGTGGCTGATGTCACTCTATGTGGCTCTATGGTGGCTGATGTCGCTCTATGGTGGCTGATGTCGCTCTATGTGGCTCTATGGTGGCTGATGTCGCTCTATGTGGCTCTATGGTGGCTGATGTCGCTCCATGTGGCTCTATGGTGGCTGATGTCGCTCCATGTGGCTCTATGGTGGCTGATGTCACTCTATGTGGCTCTATGGTGGCTGATGTCGCTCCATGTGGCTCTATGGTGGCTGATGTCGCTCCATGTGGCTCTATGGTGGCTGATGTCGTTCCATGTGGCTCTATGGTGGCTGATGTCGCTCTATGGTGGCTGATGTCGCTCCATGTGGCTCTATGGTGGCTGATGTCGCTCTATGTGGCTCTATGGTGGCTGATGTCGCTCTATGTGGCTCTATGGTGGCTGATGTCGCTCTATGTGGCTCTATGGTGGCTGATGTCGCTCCATGTGGCTCTATGGTGGCTGATGTCGCTCCATGTGGCTGTATGGTGGCTGATGTCGCTCTATGGTGGCTGATGTCGCTCCATGTGGCTCTATGGTGGCTGATGTCGCTCTATGGTGGCTGATGTCGCTCTATGTGGCTCTATGGTGGCTGATGTCGCTCTATGTGGCTCTATGGTGGCTGATGTCGCTCCATGTGGCTCTATGGTGGCTGATGTCGCTCCATGTGGCTCTATGGTGGCTGATGTCACTCTATGTGGCTCTATGGTGGCTGATGTCGCTCCATGTGGCTCTATGGTGGCTGATGTCGCTCCATGTGGCTCTATGGTGGCTGATGTCGTTCCATGTGGCTCTATGGTGGCTGATGTCGCTCTATGGTGGCTGATGTCGCTCCATGTGGCTCTATGGTGGCTGATGTCGCTCTATGTGGCTCTATGGTGGCTGATGTCGCTCTATGTGGCTCTATGGTGGCTGATGTCGCTCTATGTGGCTCTATGGTGGCTGATGTCGCTCCATGTGGCTCTATGGTGTCTGATGTCGCTCCATGTGGCTGTATGGTGGCTGATGTTGCTCTATGTGGCTCTATGGTGGCTGATGTCGCTCCATGTGGCTCTATGGTGGCTGATGTCGCTCTATGGTGGCTGATGTCGCTCTATGTGGCTCTATGGTGGCTGATGTCGCTCTATGTGGCTCTATGGTGGCTGATGTCGCTCCATGTGGCTCTATGGTGGCTGATGTCGCTCCATGTGGCTCTATGGTGGCTGATGTCGCTCCATGTGGCTCTATGGTGGCTGATGTCGCTCTATGTGGCTCTATGGTGGCTGATGTCGCTCTATGTGGCTCTATGGTGGCTGATGTCGCTCCATGTGGCTCTATGGTGGCTGATGTCGCTCCATGTGGCTCTATGGTGGCTGATGTCGCTCCATGTGGCTCTATGGTGGCTGATGTCACTCTATGTGGCTCTATGGTGGCTGATGTCGCTCTATGGTGGCTGATGTCGCTCTATGTGGCTCTATGGTGGCTGATGTCGCTCTATGTGGCTCTATGGTGGCTGATGTCGCTCCATGTGGCTCTATGGTGGCTGATGTCGCTCCATGTGGCTCTATGATGGCTGATGTCACTCTATGTGGCTCTATGGTGGCTGATGTCGCTCCATGTGGCTCTATGGTGGCTGATGTCGCTCCATGTGGCTCTATGGTGGCTGATGTCGTTCCATGTGGCTCTATGGTGGCTGATGTCGCTCTATGGTGGCTGATGTCGCTCCATGTGGCTCTATGGTGGCTGATGTCGCTCTATGTGGCTCTATGGTGGCTGATGTCGCTCTATGTGGCTCTATGGTGGCTGATGTCGCTCTATGTGGCTCTATGGTGGCTGATGTCGCTCCATGTGGCTCTATGGTGGCTGATGTCGCTCCATGTGGCTGTATGGTGGCTGATGTCGCTCTATGGTGGCTGATGTCGCTCCATGTGGCTCTATGGTGGCTGATGTCGCTCCATGTGGCTCTATGGTGGCTGATGTCGCTCTATGTGGCTCTATGGTGGCTGATGTCGCTCCATGTGGCTCTATGGTGGCTGATGTCGCTCCATGTGTCGCTCCCGGCCACCATGTTTTGTTAAACAGCACGCATACCCCAGCAATAAACCACATATACGTTGTGCACAGTACTTTAAAGGGGTATTCTGGTGGAAAACCTTTTTTTTTTTTTAAGTCAACTGGTGCCAAGATTTGTAAATTAATTCAATTGAAAAAAAATCTTAATCCTTCCAGTACTTATTAGTGGCTGTATTCTCCAGAGGTTCTTTTCTTTTTGGATTTCTTTTCTGTCATGACCACAGTGCCCACTGCTGACACCTCTGTCCATGTCAGGAACTGTCCAGAGCAGGAGAAAATCCCCATAGCAAACATATGCTGCTCTGGACAGTTCCTAAAATGGACAGAGGTGTCAGGAGAGAGCACTGTGGTCATGAAAGAAATGAAATCCTAAAAGAAAAGAATTTTCTCTGTAATATATAGCCACTAATAAGTACTGGAAGGATTAAGATTTTTTAATAGAAGTAATTTAAAAATCTGTTAAACTTTCTGGTACCAGTTGATTTAAAAAATAAATCTAGTTTTCCACTGGAGTACCACTTTAACCTCTTAAGGACCCCGCATCATATTGCGGCGGGCCCGGCATCATAGTGAAGCCGGGACCCGCATCTAACAGCGCGCGGCACTGATCGCAGTGCCGCGCGCTATTAACCCTTTAGCCGCGCGCTCAAAGCTGAGCCGCGCAGCTAAAAACGAAAGTAAAAGTGCCCGACTAGCTCAGGGAGCTGTTCGGGATCATTGCGGTATAATGTCGGCATCCCGAACAACTGTAGCACAGGAGGAGGTCTTCTTACCTTCTCCTGCACTGTCCAATGGCCGAATGAATGCTTCAAGCCTGAGATCCAGACTTGAGCATCCAATCGCCGAAAACACTGATTGATCCATTCCTATGGAGATGGATCAATCAGTGGTAAAGATCAGTTAATGCAATGTTATAGCCCCCTATAGGAGCTATAATATTGCATAAGAGAAATGTAAAAAAAAAAAAAAAAATCATTAACCCTTTCAATTATCCCTTCCCCTAATAAAAGTTTGAATCACCCGGTATTTCCAAGAATAAAAAAAACACAGTGTAAATAAAAATAAACATATGTGGTATCATCGCGTGCAGAAATGTCCGAATTATAAAAATATACTGCTTTTTAAACCACACGTTCAATGGCGTATGCGCAAAAAAAATCCAAAGTCCAAAATAGCGCATTTTTGATCACTTTTTATACCACAAAAAAGTGAATAAAAAGTGATCAATAAGTCTGATCAGAACAAAAATGATACACCTAAAAACTTCAGATCATGGCGCAAAAAATGAGCTCTCATAGCGCCCGGAACACAGAAAAATTAAAAAGTTATAGGGGTCAGAAGATGACCATTTTAAACGTATAAATGTTCCTGCATGTATTCATGATTTTTTTCTGAAGTGATACAAAATCAAACCTATACAAGTAGGGTATCATTTTAACCATATGGAACTACAGAATAAAGATAAGGTGTAATTTTTGCCAAAAAATGTACTGCGTAAAAACGGAAGCCCCCAAAACATACAAAATAGAGTTTTTTCATCAATTTTGTCGCACATTGATTTTTTTTCCCGTTTCACCGTAGATGTTTGGGTAAAATGACTAATGTCATTACAAAGAAGAATTGGTGACGCAAAAAATAAGCCATCATATAGAATTTTAGGTGAAAAGTTTACAGTTATGATTTTTTAAAGTTAAGGAGGAAAAATTGAAAATGAAAAAACGGAAAAAGCCCGGGTCCTTAAGGGGTTAATGGAATGAGTAACCTCGTCTTTACAGAGAATTGCAGTGACCATACAGTGTGAGAAGAAATGGTAAAATATTGTCAGAAGGTTCCTCAGTAAGATTGTAAGAAAGCTCGGCTAACATCTTAAAGGGGTACTCCGGCCCTGAGACATCTTATACCCTATCCAAAGGATAGGGGATATGATGTCTCCCCATGGGGGTCCCGCCGCTGGGGACCCCCGCAATCTTGTATTCGCCACCCACCTGTTTGAGCTGCACACAGCGGTGCCAGCTCACAAACAGCCGGGTGGCGACCACGGGGCCAGAGTATCATGACCACCCCCCCCGCCGCCTCCGTGTGATGTCACCCCCCCGCCCCCCGTATGCAAGTCTATGGAATGGGGGGTAGAGGAGTGTACATGGGTGACAGAGGGGGGATGGCCAAGGTGGACATGGATGACAGGAGGGACAGAGGGGTGATTAGGGTGGAGGGACAATGGTGACAGATGTAGACTGGGGGGTGGTCAGAGGGGTGGATGGGGGGGGAAACATGTGTTGCAGAGGAATGGACAGAGGTGGCCAAGGTGGACATGGATGACAGGATGGTGGACACGGGAGATATGGGGGTGAACAGGGATAACGGGGGTGGACAAGGATGACAAGGGGGATAAAAGAGGGGTGACAAAGGGATAGAGGGGTGAATAGGGGGGTAGACATGTGTTACAGGGGGGTGGATAGGGAGGGGTGGACATGGGTGACAGGGATAGACAGGGGGTGGACATGAATGACAGGGGTGAGGGGGGGTGGACGGGGTTAAGAAGGGGTAACAGAGGGTAGGAAAGGGTACAGTACCTTTTTGCCATTTTTCTTCACTACACTGGCACAGTAATCAGGCGCAGCTTCCACCTTCCTCCCCTCTCCGGCAGGGCAGCGACTCAGGGCTCCGACAGGGCACTCACTCACTGGGACGCTGGGGGGAGGGGGACGCTGGGGCACGGGTCATTACACCGGCACGGTAATCCGGCAGAGCACCGCCAGTGAACTCACTCACTGGGCCGCTGGGGGGGGAGGGGGATGCTGGGGCACGGGTCACTACACCGGCACGGTAATCCGGCAGAGCACCGCCAGTGCACTCACTCACTGAGCCGCAGGGTGAGAGGAATGCAGGGGGTTGCGATGTGTGCACGCACAGCAAAGCGCACACATACTTCCCTTCCCCCCTGCGGCGCCATAAATTTCAGACGCGCAGGCCAGGCTGGTGAATAAAAAAATAAAATATTTGCCGTCAAAATCCCGCGGCACCCCATTTGGGAATCACTGCCTACTGCGGGAGAGGGGGGGGGGGGTTAATCTGGGGGTACTACCTGTCTACTGGGGGGGGTCTAATCTGAGGGTACTACCTGTCTACTGGGGGAGGGGTCTAATTTGGGGGTACTACCTGTCTACTGGGGGGGTGTAATTTGGGGGTACTACCTGTCTAATGGGGGGGTCTAATTTGGGGGTACTACCTGCCTAATGATACATTTTCATAATTTTTCATAATTAATATTTTTATGACCATATTTCATAATTTTAACCCCTTAAGGACCGAGGTGATTTTGGCCTTAAGGACCAGAGCATTTTTTGCAGATCTGACCACTGTCACTTTAACCCCTTAAGGACTCAGCATTTTTCCGTTTTTGCATTTTCATTTTTTCCTCATCACCTTCTAAAAAATCATAACGCTTTCAATTTTGCACCTAAGAATCCATATGATGGCTTATTTTTTGCGCAACCAATTCTACTATGCAGTGACATTAGTTATGTTACCAAAAAATCCACGGCGAAACGGCGAAATCATTGTGCGACAAAATTGAAGAAAAAATTTCCTTTTGTAAATTTTGCGGGCTTCCGTTTCTACGCAGTGCATTTTTTGGTAAAAATAACACATCATTTTTATTCTGTAGGTCCATACGGTTAAAATGATACCCTACTTATATAGGTTGGATATTGTATTACTTCGGAAAAAAATCATAACTACATCATGCAGGAAAATTTATATGTTAAAAATTCTCATCTTCTAACCCCTATAACTTTTTTAGTTTTCTGCATACAGGCCGGTATGAGGACTCATTTTTTGCGCCGTGTTCTGAAGTTTTTATCGGTACCATGTTTGTATTGATCGGACTTTTTGATCGCTTTTTATTCATTTTTTCATGATATAAGAAGTGACCAAAAATACACTATTTTGGACTTTGGAATATTTTTTGCGTGTAAGCCATTGACCGAGCGATTTAATTAACAATATATTTTTATAGTTCGGACATTTTCGCACGCAGCGATACCACATATGTTTATTTCGTTTTTTTTTTATGGGAAAAGGGGTCAAACTTTTATTAGGGAAGGAGTTAAAGGGGTTCTCTGGTGAAAACCTTTTTTCTTTTAAATCAACTGGTGGCAGAAAGTTAAACATATTTGTAAATTACTACTTTTAAATTTTTTTTAATCCTTCCTGTACTTCCTGATGACATCACGAGCACAGTTCTCTCTGCTGACGTTATTATAATAATAATAACACTTTATTTATTGTTGTCCTTAGTGGGATTTGAATCCAAGTCTCCAGCACTGCAAGGCAGCATGGTTGCTAAAACGGACACAAATGTCAGCAGAGAGCACTGTCTTCATGATGTCATCAGTGTTCCAAAAAAAAGGAATTTCCTTTGTAGCATTCAGCAGCTAATAAGTACTGGAAGGATTAAGATTTTTTTAATAGAAGTAATTTACAAATATGTTTAACTTTCTGTCACCAGTTGATTTAAAAGAAAAAAGGTTTTCACCGGAGTACCCCTTTTAAATGACCTTTGTTAACTTCTTTTTTTCACTTTTTTTTTTTACAGTGTTATAGCTCCCATAGGGACCTATAACACTGCACACACTGATCTCCTATGCAGATCCCTGCAAAGCCATAGCTTTGCACGGATCAGTGAGATAGGGGCTCGATTGCTCAAGCCTGTAGCTCAGGCTTGGAGCAATCAATCGACGATCGGACGCCGCGGAGAGAGGTAAGGAGACCTCCGCCTGCGTCCCAGCTGATCGGAACATAGCAATTTTATCGCGATGTCCCGATCAGCCCTAGTGTGCTGCCGGGAAGCGTCAATTTTGATCGCCGCGTCTGAAGGGTTAACAGCGCGTGGCACAACGATCGATGCTGCGCGCTGTTAGCCCAGGGTCCCGGCTATGATTAGCAGCCGGGACCGACACGGTGTGACCCTGTTTTTCACACCGGGCTACGCCCTGAGTCCTTAAGAGGTTAAGCATTAATAACTCTGGGATGCTTGTACTTATGAATTTGATTCAGAGATTGTTTTTTCGTGACAAATTCAACTTTATCCTAGTTGTAAATTTTTGTCGATTCTTGCATCATTTCTTTGTGAAAAATTCAAAAATTTTATGAAAAATTAGAAAAGTTTGCATTTTTCTAACTTTGAAGCTCTCTGCTTGTAAGGAAAATAGGCATCTCAAATAAATTATATATTGATTCACATATACAATATGTCTACTTTATGTTTGCATCATACGGGAGATATCTTTATATTATTATATTATATACAATATAATATGTTTTCATCATAAAGTTGACATGTTTTTACTTTGGAAGACATGAGAGGGCTTCAGAGTTCAGCATCAATTTTCCAGTTTTTCACAAAATTTTCTAAATCGGAATTTTTCACAGACCATGTCAGTTTTGAAGTGGATATGAAGGGTCTTCATATTAGAAATACCCCACAAATGACCCCATTATAAAAACTGCACCCCTCTAAGTATTCAAAATGACATTCATAATGTTTGTTTACCCTTTAGGTGTTTCACAGGAATAGCAGCAAAGTGAAGGAGAAAATTCAAAATCTCAATTTTTTACACTAACCTGTTCTTGTAGACCCAGTGTTTGAATTTTAACAAGGGGTAAAAGGAGATAAATCCCCCCAAATGTGTAACCCAATTTCTCTCGAGTAAGGAAATACCTCATATGTGTATGTCAAGTGTTCGGAGGGCGCAGTAGAGGGCTCAGAAGGGAAGGAGCGACAATGGGTTTTTGCAGAGTGAGTTTTTCTGAAAGGATTTTTGGGGGGCATGTCACATTTAGGAAGCCCCTATGGTGCCAGAACAGCTGAAAAGCCCCCACATGGCATACTATTTTGGAAACTACACCCCTCAAGGTACATAATAAGGGCAGGGGTTTATGTAACAAGGGCAGGGGTTTACAGCAAGGAAACTTGCTGTAAACACCTGCCCATGTGAATGTACATTCACATGGGGGACGGGCAAAACTACAACTCCCAGCATGCCCTTTGGCTGTCCGATCATGCTGGGGGTTGTAGTTATGCAACAGCTGGAGGCACACTGGTTGCAAAACACAGTTTGTTACTTAACTCAGTGTTTCGCAACCCATGTGTCTCCAGCTGTTGCTAAACTACAACTCCCAGCATGCATGGTCTGTCAGTGCATGCTGGGAGTTATAGTTTTGCAACAGCTGGAGGCAAACAGGTTGGGAAACACTGAGTTAGGAAACAGACAATGCTTCCCAACTAGTGTGCCTCCAGTTGTTGCAAAACTACAACTCCAAGCATGCCCAGACAGTCTAGGCATGCTGAAAGTTGTAGTTCTGTAACATCTGGAAGAGCACAGATTGGAGACCAGTGCACAGTGGTCTCCAAACTGTGGCCCTCCAGATGTTGCAAAACTACAACTCCCAGCATGCCCAGACAGCCAAAGGCTTGGCATGCTGTGAGTTGTAGTTTTAAAACTCCTAGAAGCAACAGTGAAGATCACATTACAGCGATCTTCACTGCTGCATCTGATGCCACAGCTGCCTCCTCCACTTGTGCCTGCCGCCGGTCCCAGGTATGTGCCGTGGGCCACCCCATCACCCCCCCCCCCCCCACAGCACTCATCATCCCCCGCTCTGCCCGACTTCTAGGAACGGGCAGACTGAGGGAAATGAACTTTAAACCCCCCCCCCCCAGTCAGCTGAGACACCCCCCCCCCCAGTCAGCTGACACACTGTGATTGGTCCACAGGGACCAATCACAGGGATTGCTGACTAGGACCATCCACAGATGGTCCTGGGGGAGGCTTGCAGAAGTTGTCTCCTGCTGGTAACAGCGGGACTTCTGCCAGCTAACCCATGCGATGCCGCGCATCGCCGGGTTAACTGAATGCCTTTTATAAACGGCGGAATGCGCGAAGGACCTGCCCAATCGTCCGTTTATATAAGGCATTCTGTGGGAAGGGGTTAGTTGAGTTATTACCGTACGACAAAGTGCTCCACCAATCAGAGGCTGAGCAGTGCTATTGGCTGTCTGGGCATGCTGGGAGTTGTAGTTATGTGAAATCATATTCAACTGCGGCTCTTCATACATTTGGGGCACCTTACTCCGAGATATTTTTGTTTCTCACTGACATATAAAACACTGATTTATAATAAATTCCCTACTTTGTCTATTATAACAATAATTACAACTATTGGAATATTTGTCTAATAAAAATGTTTATTCATCTTTTCCAGTGTTCATACATACAGGTTGGTGGTGAATACCCATAGTATACTGGCGATGATGGTAATGACACCTTTAATCTCAGGGATATTGACAATTAGGATGGCAACGGTGACCCGTCCCAGGAACTGTCTGACCGAGTTAATATAGTCCATCGGTCCGGTGATGCTGGTCACTATCCCCCTTGGCATAACCCACGTCAGAAGCTGGAGTGTGATGGCGATCCAGGTGAGTCTGTCACTGAAGAAGCCGATCCAGCTGATGGCGGTGGGGTTACAGATCACGTAAAGAAGCTCTATAGTGCTGTTGGTGGTAATCCAGGTCACAAACTCATTGACTGGGTTCATCCAGGCAAGCAGGGAGCTGCTGGTGATGGTGGGGATCCAGAAGATCAAATCAGTGGTGGTGTCTATCCAGGACAGCAGGTCACTGATGATAGTAGCAAACGAGATCAGGTCGTCAACAGCATCTATGAACCGGTCCAGCAGGTTGTTATCGATGGGAATATAGCATAGCAGGCAGATGATCATGTCACCATAAGTGCTGATCCAGCCAAGATAGTTTTTGATGATGGCCGCCCCGCTCTGCAGGTTGTTGGTAATGGAATCCCAGTTGATCGCGTCGTTGCTGGCAGTGGTGTCATTACTCCCCAGGACAGGGGTGATCTTTCTGATCCTGGTCCTGGTCCAGATGGGACACTTCATGTCGCTGCTGGCAGAGGTTTGATTACTCACCAGGACAGGGGTGATCTTTCTGATCCTGGTCCTCGTCCAGATGGGACACTTCATGTCGCTGCTGGTAGTATTCAAGCTGGGCAGATCTCTGATGGTATCGTTCTGCCCTTGCAGGTGGCTGGAGGTGATATTCCGGCTCGGTTGGTTGCTGGTGATTTCAAACCAGAAACTCGGGCCGGTGGTGAAGAGGGAACCCAGGAGGATGGTAACTGTCCAGCACATGCTACAGGCCAAATTGACCTCATCCCTGCTGATGTGGTCCCCTCGAATCATGATAAAATAAAATAAAAAGCGCAAGGAAACAATATAGAAACACTAGTGCTCGCTAGATTGCAGTCCTCAGAGTAAGGCCTCTGGGGCTCTGCACCTCTTTTTCCAGCTATCACCATTTGTGAAGTCACATGTGTGATGTCATACGGAATGTCACTGCTCTGAGGACAGGTGTAAACATGGACATTTACATCCATTTGTTTTATAGGGTGAAATAAGCTTTTTATTATTAAATAAAGGTATAGAAAACTCGGGGTATAGGGTGTTTTTTTTTGGGGGGGGGGGGCGGTGACTTTATACGGAGGACTGGGTATTTGGGTGGGAACGAACATTACTTTATAACATAGACAAAACAAATATAATATAATATACAAATATAAATATTAATAAAATTCTGACAAAAAGTCCAACGTTATCTACAGATTTGGGTAGTCTGGCAGGAGGATTCCTCATTTTTGAGAATAGGAGGAGGAGGAAAGTGATGGTGGGGGAAGAATACACAGCTCCCGAATTGATCAGAACACTACAGCTCTGCTTCATTGGGAGTAGTCACCAGCACCCCAACCACCATGTTTCTTTTTTTCCCCTATATATTGCAACTTATTCCTTCTGCATATATACCTACAAACGCCAAAAGCGTAACCCCGACACCAAATAAAGTACAAATCGATGTATGAAAATGTATATATTTTTTTATTAATAAAAGAACATGATTCTAAAAATGTACATAATAGACTAAATAAAATAAATATATATCAATATGTGTTAAAACATTTGGCTGCAAATAATGGCTACAGGTTCGGAATTTATATAATAGTGACCCAATAGAAAAGGAATAACACACCTGTCCAAATAGTAAGCCGCTGGGTCGGAAGTGACGTTGGACACCGCGGCACTCGTGTGATGGAGCACGCAACGCGCATTCACATTATAGAGTGGGTTCGGCAACGAAAACATGGCCACAGTCACTCATACTGCGCATGCGTGCACAAAAAAATTCTAGGGGGAAAGACAGATCGCTGCTAATGGAGGGATATACAAAATAAGTTGAACATCAGACCCAGGGCTAAATAATACAAAGAATGAAAATATATAGTGGGAGAACTGACTGTGAAGGCAATAACATGGCTATAAATAATGCATATACATTTGAGATAATAGCAATAATGATTATTATAATAATCCAGGGGCATATGAAAGCATAAAAAAATGACAAGGATGTGATAACATGCATAATGGTAAAACAAATACAGTAAATAGCGCATGCAACATAAACAAAAATGAGAAAAATATTTTTGTAAAAAAATATATTTGTAGAAGTGTATACCGTATTTTTCACCCTATAGGACGCATCGGTATATAAGACACACCCAATTTTAAAGGCGCAAAATCTAGAAAAAAAAAATTCTGAACCCAACAGTTATCTTCAACCTGCGGACCTCCAGATGTTGCAAAACAACAACTCCCAGCATGCCCGGACAGCTGTTGGCTGTCCGGGCATGCTGGGAATTGTAGTTTTGCTACAACTGGAGGTCCGCAGGTTGAAGACCACTGGATAGGAGGTAATACTCACGTGTCCCTGCCGCTCCGGACCCGTCACCGCTGCCCTGGATGTCGCTCCTTCGCTGTCGCCGCGTCCCCGTGGTATCCCCGACGCTCCGGACGTCTTCTTCCCTGGGATCCACGCTCTCCGTCGCCGTCATCATCACGCGATCGGTGATGTCCTGTATTAGCCGCGGGTCCCGGCCGTTGATGGCCACCGGTACCGCCGCGATAGGTGTGTGTATTCGCCGTGTAAGACGCACCAACTTTCCCCCCCCCCCCCCCAGTTTTGCAGAATAAAAAGTGCGTCTTATACGGCGAAAAATACGGTAAATGAATCTTGATTAGTGTGCAGGAATGATGTATACTAAATCCAAATGGATAGGAGCAGTGCCTGAAGAGTGCAGGAATATATAGAGCATGCAATACAATACATACATATACAAAAGATATAAAAAGTGCAGAGATATAGTGCATATAGTACAATGCATATATATATATATATATAGATAGATACATAGATATACACAAAACATGCATAATATAAAAGGATCCTGCATGTCAGAGGCCATATGCCCAGCAGAGGTGAGTGGATTAGGCATGTTAGGGTCTCATCCGACAAGAGGCCACCTCCGTGTGGTGGATGGGGACACGTTTTGATCAAAAAGTGCGCTAAGAGCCTCGAATTTTTTGATAAAGAGAGCTGCTGCTGCTGCAACCTTATTTTTTGTATACTTTATATACGGTACATACTACTGAAATTATATTGTTCAGAAAATGGTGTAAATCTTTTTTATTGAGTAACGAAAACTGAGATTGGAAACCTTTTCAAAAATGTCTTTTATTTCTTTCCTATTAAAAATTATATTAAACAAAAAAAAACCTCTACACAAAAAATGTATATAAACTATATACTCATTATCGACCGCCAGTTTATAGAATCATTGGGGGAGATTTCTCATTAGGGTCTGTTGTAGACACAGATCTGCCCCTTTACACAATTTACAAAAGTTGTGCACGTCGTTTGATAAATTTTGCGTAAATATATAACCCCTCCCCCCCTGGCTCTACCGTGCACGCCTTCTCTACCTCCACGGCACTGCTCACATAGCTAGAAGTGCTGGAGCAGCAGTGTGCGCCGAACAAAACTCTGCACAATAGTAAAATCATAAATATCTATAAAGTACACAGAGGGTAGATTCTCAAAGAATTTTGCGGCTCAAAAAAATCAATTTAGCGCCAAAATTTTGGCGCAAAAAGTATTGAACACATTTCAAAGAGCTTTGTGCCGCGGTTAACACCGTTCGCGTCAGTTTTGTAAAAGTGGGTGTGTCCACGTATATTTTCTGCTTATCATGATGGGCACTAGGTCTTCTCCAGGAAACTATAGACCGGTAAGTCTAACGTGCATTGTGGGTAAATTGTTTGAAGGATTTATACGGGATTACATACAGGAATACATAGGGGATAATTGTATTATAAGTGATAGCCAGCATGGGTTTCCTAAGGATAGAAGTTGTCAAACCAATCTAATTTGCTTTTATGAAGAGGTGAGTAGAAGCCTTGACAGAGGAATGGCTGTGGATATAGTGTTTCTGGATTGTGCTAAAGCGTTTGATACTGTCCCTCACAGACGTCTGACAGGTAAGTTAAGGTCTTTGGGTTTGGAAATTTTAGTTTGTAACTGGATTGAACACTGGCTCATGGATCGTACCCAGAGAGTGGTGGTCAATGATTCGTACTCTGATTGGTCCCCGGTTATTAGTGGTGTACCCCAAGGTTCTGTACTGGGACCGCTGTTGTTTAATTTATTTATCAATGATATAGAGGATGGTATTAACAGCTCTGTTTCTATCTTTGCAGATGACACAAAGCTTTGTAGCACGGTACAGTCTATAGAGGATGTGCATAAGTTACAAGATGACTTGGATAGACTAAGTGTCTGGGCCTCCACTTGGCAAATGAGGTTCAATGTGGATAAATGTAAAGTTATGCATCTGGGTACTAATAACCTGCATGCATCGTATGTCTTAGGGGGGATTAAACTGTCAGAGTCACTGGTAGATAAGGATCTGGGTGTACTTGTAGATCACAGACTACAGAATAGCATGCAATGTCAGGCTGCTGCTTCCAAAGCCAGCAGGATATTGTCATGTATCAAAAGAGGCATGGACTCAAGGGACAGGGACATAATACTCCCCCTTTATAAAGCATTGGTACGGCCTCACCTGGAATATGCTGTTCAGTTTTGGTCGCCTGTACATAAAAGGGACACTGTGGAGCTGGAAAGGGTGCAGAGACGCGCGACTAAACTAATATGGGGCATGGAACATCTTAGCTATGAGGAGCGATTAAAGGAGTTACAATTGTTTAGTCTTGAGAAGAGACGTTTAAGGGGGGATATGATAAACGTATATAAGTATATTAATGGCCCATACAAAAAATATGGAGAAAAACTGTTCCAGGTTAACCCCCCCCCCCCCAAAGGACGAGGGGGCACTCCCTCCGTCTGGAGAAGAAAAGGTTTAGTCTCAAGGGGCGACACGCCTTCTTTACCATAAGAACTGTGAACTTATGGAACAGTCTACCTCAGGAACTGGTCACAGCAGGAAAAATTAACAGCTTTAACCTCCCTGGCGGTATGATTCTGTCTGGAAATGTGTACCAAAAGCGGTACAATTTTTTTAAACTGAATTTCACATCTCCCTCCGCCCATTTCACATCTCCCCCGTCACATTCCCCTCTCCCTTGTCACATCCCCCGTCACATTCTCCCCCCTCCTTGTCACATTCTCCCCCCTCCTTGTCACATTCTTCCCCCCTTGTCACATTCCCCCCCTTGTCACATTCTCCCCCTTCATGTTACATTCCCCTCCCCCTGTCACATCCCCCCCTTGTCACATCCCCCCTTCATGTCACATCCCCCCTTGTCACATTCCCCCCCTTGCCACATTCCCCCCTTGTCACATTCCCCCCTTGTCACATTCCCCCCCCTGTCACATTCCCCCCCTTGTCACATTCCCCCCTTGTCACATTCCCCCCTTGTCACATTCCCCCCTTGTCACATTCCCCCCTGTCACATTCCCCCCCTGTCACATTCCCCCCTTGTCACATTCCCCCCTTGTCACATTCCCCCCTTGTCACATTCCCCCCTTGTCACATTCCCCCCTTGTCACATTCCCCCCCTGTTACTTTCCCCCTTGTCACATTCCCCCCTTGTCACATTCCCCCCTTGTCACATTCCCCCCTTGTCACATTCCCCCCTTGTCACATTCCCCCCCCTGTCACATTCCCCCCCTGTCACATTCCCCCCCTGTCACACTCCCCCCTTGTCACATTCTCCCCCTTCATGTTACATTCCCCTCCCCCTGTCACATCCCCCCCTTGTCACATCCCCCCTTCATGTCACATCCCCCTTGTCACATTCCCCCTTCATGTCACATCCCCCTTGTCACATTCCCCCCTTGTCACATTCCCCCCCTGTCACATTCCCCCCCTGTCACATTCCCCCCTTGTCACATTCCCCCCTTGTCACATTCCCCCCTTGTCACATTCCCCCCGTCACATTCCCCCCCTGTCACATTCCCCCCTTGTCACATTCCCCCCTTGTCACATGCCCCCCTTGTCACATTCCCCCCCCTGTCACATTCCCCCCTTGTCACATTCCCCCCTTGTCACATTCCCCCCTTGTCACATTCCCCCCCGTCACATTCCCCCCTTGTCACATTCCCCCCCTGTCACATTCCCCCCTTTGTCACATTCATCCCCTGTCACATTCCCCCCTTGTCACATTCCCCCCTTGTCACATTCCCCCCTTGTCACATTCCCCCCTTGTCACATTCCCCCCCTGTCACATTCCCCCCCTTGTCACATTCCCCCCTTGTCACATTCCCCCTTTGTCACATTCATCCCCTGTCACATTCCCCCCTTGTCACATTCCCCCCTTGTCACATTCCCCCCTTGTCACATTCCCCCCCTGTCACCTTCCCCCCCTGTCACATTCCCCCCTTTGTCACATTCATCCCCCCTTCTCACCTTGTCCTGCAGCAAATACACTAGGTTTGCCGGCAGATTTCATACCTAGTGTATCTGCTGCAGAACAAGCCCTTTCCCCTTCAGCCAATCACAGGCTTTACACCACTGCGGCCTGTGATTGGCTGAAAAGTGAAAGGTCCTAGAAGATGAATAGTGAAGAGAGGACACCCCGGACCGCACGGAGGGGAACGACATCTGCAGGGACCGGGACTAGGTGAGCAAAAGGTTTTTTTATTTTACTACTTCTTCCTTTTACACTTAGCTCAGTGTTTTTCTACCAGGGGGCCTCCAGCTGTTGTGAAACTACTACTCCCAGCATGCCCGGACAGCCTTTGGCTGTTCGGGCATGCTGAGAGTTGTAGTTTTGCAACAGCTGGAGGCCCCCTGGTAGGGAAACACTGACTTTTAGTATTTTTCTTTACCTGCTCTGGCCGGCCCCCGCAACGGGAGCCGACCAGAGCAGATAATCGCATGTTTTCCCGGGGGGTCGCATCGCTATATCACATTGCTTTTGCGATATATCGTGCAGCCCGGCCGGGAACTCTGCAATTCTACCCCGAGCGTGACTCGGGGTTACCGATCCTGGCAGGGAAAATTAACCCCGAGTCATGCTCGGGAATACCGCTCAGGAGGTTAAAACAGGATTAGATACATTCCTGGAACAAAATAACATTAATGCTTATGAAGAAATATAAAATCCCATCCCTTCCCCAATATCGCGCCACACCCCTACCCTTCAATTCCCTGGTTGAACTTGATGGACATATGTCTTTTTTCGACCGTACTAACTATGTAACTATGATATTTTCAAAGGGGTGAGAGTCCAGTTTACATAAAAAATTTCATACCGGAAATCACAGAAATTGTGTTGCAGTTTTACTGTTTTTGGGGGGGTTTTTTCTTTGCTTTTGTGGGAAAAGGTGTTATTTAAGTAATTATAAAAAAAAAAAAAATTTTAAAAAAACTATTATTGAAAATGGCATTAAAAAAAAAAAAAAAAATATATATATATATATATATATATAAATATATATATATATATATATATATATATAGAATTTTTTTTTTTTTTTTTATTGGTCACTGCACCTGCACTCACATTTAAGCTCAGAAATGTTTTATTTAACGCACATTGACAGGATTGTGGAGCCGGATGGTACCCAACACGTAGACACTGGCCCTATAGCAACGGCTTTCCGGGACTTCTACTATTCTCTTTATAACATACACCCAACTAACCCCACGCCATTGCCACGCACGCAGGCAATCCAAACTTTCTTGTACCGATTGAATTTACCTACCCTCACCACACTGGAAGGGGAAACATTGCTGGAGCCTTGCACTGCTGAGGAGGTTGAGGCAGTAATAAAGTCCTTCCCCATAGGGAAGAGCCCGGGACCAGATGGCCTGAGCTTACAATACTATAAAAAGTTGGGCACAGTCTTGCTGCCTCGGCTTACTCAGTGGTGCAACGCGTTACTTGGAGGCACCCATTTGCCGCCCCAATCCCTAGAGGCACACATCACTATTCTACCAAAAGAAGGTAAAGACCCTCTACTGTGCTCGAGTTATAGGCCCATTTCACTTTTGAATATGGACCTAAAGATCTGGGCTAAGCTGTTGTCCATGAGACTTCGCCCTCTCCTCCCTGGCCTCATTCATGTGGACCAGACTGGTTTTGTGAAGGGCAGGGAGGGGAAGCATAATGCATTACGAGTCATGCACGCTATTCACTATGCCACACAAAAAAAGATCCCTCTACTCCTTCTCGGCACAGATGCCGAGAAGGCGTTTGATAGGGTAGCGTGGGACTACATGAACAAGGTGTTAACCAAATATCGCATCCCTGATCGCTTCATCCGAGCTATCATGTCCCTATATAGTGAACCCAGCGCACGGGTTAGGGTCAATGGCACTCTTTCTGAACCTTTCCCCATATGTAATGGGACGCGACAAGGGTGCCCCCTATCACCGTCACTGTACGTCCTCGTGATGGAGACTCTTCTCCAGGGCTTGAGGCAGGATGGGGCGATTAGGGGATTGCAAATAGGGGATAGGCCTCATCTTACGGCAGCATTCGCTGACGATCTGCTCATAATGATCACTAATCCTACTGAAGCCCTGCCTCGTGTCCAATGCGTTATTGAAGAGTATGGAACCCTATCCAATTTCAAAGTAAATTATAGTAAGTCGGAGATACTGAACATCACGATACCCCCTCGTATAGCCTCGAGTCTACAATCTTCCTCGTCTTATAGATGGCCATCTAAACACATCACATACCTGGGCATAGCCCTTCCCTCGTCGCTGAGCAACTTGTTTGACCTTAACTATGTACCCTTACTGACTAAAATGAAGAATAAAATTGACTCCTACAAGTTACCCTTCCTTTCATGGGTGGGGCGACTCAACCTCCTACAGACATACATTGTACCGTCCATACTCTACTTACTGCGCATGGTACCCATAGAACTACCTAAATGGTATCTCCTGCAATGGAAACGGCTCTTTGGGGCTTTCCTTTGGTCAGGGAAGCGCCCACGTTTAGCACATTCCCTTCTTACTAGATCTAAGAGGAGCGGTGGCATAGGTATGCCAGACATTTCTATGCTTTATACAGCTAACCATATTCATAGATGGGTTGAGATCACTACTAGAACTAGCCTACTGGGTAGCTCAGAACTTGAATGCTCACAAATGACTTCTCGAGGCTTTGGGGTGGACCGTCATGTCTGGCTGCCTACGCGCCGCTCCCTCTCGCATGTTAATAATCCCCTGTTGAAAGGTACACTCACTATCAAAAGAGCTTATGATAAAGGCACAACACAAGGAAACCACGGAAAAACACTGATTTCTCCATGCTTTCCAAGTTCTCTGATTCCATATGCAGTTCACCCTGACATGCAAGAGGCGGACGACTTGTGGTCCCATTTTCAACACGTCCCTGTCAAAACCCTATGTGCCCAAAATCAACCACCCACAGTTGAGACACTATCCACAATAGTCCCACACCTTAAAACTAACTTTCTACATCTTCATATGCTCAGGGAGATGTGTGTTGCTGTTACGCCTAGCGCTCCGGGTCCCCGCTCCTCCCCGGAGCGCGTACGGCGTCTCTCTCTCCGCAGCGCCCCGGTCGGTCCCGCTGACCGGGAGCGCTGCACTGTCATGGCCGTCGGGGATGCGATTCGCACAGCGGGACGCGCCCGCTCGCGAATCGCATCCCAGGTCACTTACCCGTTCCCGTCCCCTGCTGTCATGTGCTGGCGCGCGCGGCTCCGCTCTCTAGGGCGCGCGCGCGCCAGCTCCCTGAGACTTAAAGGGCCAGTGCACCAATGATTGGTGCCTGGCCCAATTAGCTTAATTGGCTTCCATCTGCTCCCTGCCTTTATCTGACCTCCTCCCATGCACTTCCTTGCCGGATCTTGTTGCCTTGTGCCAGTGAAAGCGTTTTGTGTGTCCAAAGCCTGTGTACCAGTACTACTGCTATCCACCCTGACTACGAACCTTGCCGCCTGCCCCCGACCTTCTGCTACGTCCGACCTTGCTTCTGTCTACTCCCTTGTACCGCGCCTATCTTCAGCAGCCAGAGAGGTTGAGCCGTTGCTAGTGGATACGACCTGGTCACTACCGCCGCAGCAAGTCCATCCCGCTTTGCGGCGGGCTCTGGTGAAAACCAGTAGTGACTTAGAACCGGTCCACTAGCACGGTCCTCGCCAATCCCTCTCTGGCACAGAGGATCCACCTCCTGCCAGCCGGCATCGTGACAGTAGATCCGGCCATGGATCCCGCTGAAGTTCCTCTGCCTGTTGTCGCCGACCTCCCCACACTGGTCGCCCAGCAAGCCCGACAGATTGCCCAACAAGATCACCAGCTGTCGTACTTGACCACCATGACTCAGCAACTCCAGTCGCAGCTACAGCAGATTCAGTCTCAGCTACAGCAGCAGCAACCATCTCCTCCGCCAGCTCCTGCACCTCTTCCGCAGCGAGTGGCCACTCCTAGCCTCCGCCTGTCCTTGCCGGACAAATTTAATGGGGACTCTAAGTTTTGCCGTGGCTTTCTTTCGCAATGTTCCCTGCATTTGGAGATGATGTCGGATCAGTTTCCTACTGAAAGGTCTAAGGTGGCTTTCGTAGTCAGCCTTCTGTCTGGAAAAGCCCTGTCATGGGCCACACCGCTCTGGGACCGCAATGACCCCGTCACTGCCTCTGTACACTCCTTCTTCTCGGAAATTCGAAGTGTCTTTGAGGAACCTGCCCGAGCCTCTTCTGCTGAGACTGCCCTGTTGAACCTGGTCCAGGGTAATTCTTCCGTTGGCGAGTACGCCATACAATTCCGTACTCTTGCTTCTGAACTTTCCTGGAATAATGAGGCCCTCTGCGCGACCTTTAAAAAAGGCCTATCCAGCAACATTAAAGATGTTCTGGCCGCACGAGATACTCCTACCAACCTGCATGAACTCATTCATCTAGCCACTCGCATTGACATGCGTTTTTCTGAGAGGCATCAAGAGCTCCGCCAGGAAAAAGACTTAGATCTCTGGACACCTCTCCCACAGTCTCCATTGCAATCTGCGCCTAGGCCCCCCGCCAAGGAGGCCATGCAAGTGGATCGGTCTCGCCTGACCCTGGAAGAGAGGAATCGCCGTAAGGAAGAGAATCTTTGTCTGTACTGTGCCAGTACCGAGCATTTCTTGGTGGATTGCCCTATCCGTCCTCCACGCCTGGGAAACGTACGCACGCACCCAGCTCACGTGGGTGTGGCGTCTCTTGGCTCTAAGTCTGCTTCTCCACGTCTCACGGTGCCTGTACGGATTTCTTCTTCAGCCAGCTCTTCCCTCTCAGCCGTGGCCTGCCTGGACTCTGGTGCCTCTGGGAATTTTATTCGGGAGTCCTTGGTGAATAAATTCCGCATCCCGGTGACCCGTCTTGTCAAGCCACTCCACATTTCTGCGGTCAACGGAGCCAGGTTGGATTGCACCGTGCGTTTCCGCACGAAGCCCCTCCTAATGTGCATCGGACCTCATCATGAGAAAATTGAGTTTTTGGTCCTCCCCAATTGCACTTCTGAAGTTCTCCTTGGACTACCCTGGCTTCTACACCATTCCCCAACCCTGGATTGGTCCACAGGGGAGATCAAGAGCTGGGGTACCTCTTGCTTCAAGGACTGCCTTAAACCGGTTACCAGTACTCCCTGCCGTGACCCTGTGGTTCCTCCTGTATCCGGTCTCCCTAAGGTCGTCATGGACTCTGCCCGCCTTAAGAAGTACCTCTCCCCCCCTCCCAGTCCAGTCAGGCAAGCCTCGGTGCCCCCTCATGGCCCTCGTCCTGGTGTCACACTGCCCCGTGCCAGGCCTCGCCCTCTGCCCTCCCTCCCCATTCCCACTCCTGCTGTACTGCCTGCCGTTGAGGAATCCCTCCATCCTTTCCCGGTGTCCTCATCCCAGGGGAGGCAGTTACCGGACAAAGAGAAGGGGAGACCTAAGGGGGGGGGTACTGTTACACCTAGCGCTCCGGGTCCCCGCTCCTCCCCGGAGCGCGTACGGCGTCTCTCTCTCCGCAGCGCCCCGGTCGGTCCCGCTGACCGGGAGCGCTGCACTGTCATGGCCGTCGGGGATGCGATTCGCACAGCGGGACGCGCCCGCTCGCGAATCGCATCCCAGGTCACTTACCCGTTCCCGTCCCCTGCTGTCATGTGCTGGCGCGCGCGGCTCCGTTCTCTAGGGCGCGCGCGCGCCAGCTCCCTGAGACTTAAAGGGCCAGTGCACCAATGATTGGTGCCTGGCCCAATTAGCTTAATTGGCTTCCATCTGCTCCCTGCCTTTATCTGACCTCCTCCCATGCACTTCCTTGCCGGATCTTGTTGCCTTGTGCCAGTGAAAGCGTTTTGTGTGTCCAAAGCCTGTGTACCAGTACTACTGCTATCCACCCTGACTACGAACCTTGCCGCCTGCCCCCGACCTTCTGCTACGTCCGACCTTGCTTCTGTCTACTCCCTTGTACCGCGCCTATCTTCAGCAGCCAGAGAGGTTGAGCCGTTGCTAGTGGATACGACCTGGTCACTACCGCCGCAGCAAGTCCATCCCGCTTTGCGGCGGGCTCTGGTGAAAACCAGTAGTGACTTAGAACCGGTCCACTAGCACGGTCCTCGCCAATCCCTCTCTGGCACAGAGGATCCACCTCCTGCCAGCCGGCATCGTGACAGTTGCATTTCTAAAGGTGTATGTCATTGGTGAAAAGCCAACCTGGATAGATAAGTTGATGCAATTCTCACCAAACTGCAAGCCAAAATTTTCCACATTTAATGCCTGTTTGAGAGATGAGAGGCAAACTTCTGACCCGTTGTACTTGAGATCCTGGGAGGAGGAGTTGGGGGCGCAAGTTCACGGACCAGGAGAGGAAATCCATTCTAACAGGCTCCCATGGCTTCTCTAGGTGCGTTAAGCTACAAGAAGGTCATTATAAACTAGTAGCCAGATGGTATAGGACGCCCGAGTTATTATATCATTGGGGTCTGAGTGCTTCCCCTGCATGCTGGAGATGCCATGGGGGCGTGGGCTCTTTGTCTCACATTTGGTGGTCATGCCCCAGGATAACGTCTTACTGGAGTGAAGTGAATCGCATCATAGATAAGGTGATGGGACGGCATGTCCCTCTCTCACCAGAGGTGGTTCTCTTGGGCTTATCGACTAGGGATTGCACCTTGTCGAAGAGGTCTCTGATTGCACACTTGCTAACTGCAGCCAAGGCATTAGTCCCACTACATTGGTTAGATGAAACACCTCCTACAGTTCAACAATGGATCTCTAAGGTCTCCCAGTTGTGTAGAATGGAGGAGCTCTCCAGTTGGAGTGATCGCTCACATGACAGATACTGGAGTATATGGGCTCCTTGGCTGGGCTTTCGTGATGCTGACACTGCTCTCCCTCTCTCGCATCAGACATAGCAACTGGGTTCCAGCAAATGACCCCATAGACAACCCCCCCACCCCTCTTTCCCAGCCCACCCTTCCCCCCCTCTCCACCTCCTCACCCACGACCAAAAACCTTATATCTATTCTTTATCCTCCACTCGTCTCTCTTTCTCCCTATTTTCTCTTTCTTCTGCCTCCCACCTTGGAGAATTCCTACGCCTTTTCATTTCTCCTCTTTCTTTCTTCTCCGTCTATGCTCTAACACATTGTGCTCGTGTTCATTGACCCTACTATGTTCAGTACCATACTCCTATTACAGTTCCACCTAATTAACTGGGCTCCTAGGTGACAACACCTCAGACTTATAGGATGCTTATAGGTATGACTGACCTGTTTTATGTATGTCTTAAGTAGATGTTGGCCAATACTTCTCTTGATAGATTTGTCTTATTGATTTTACAATGATACATCAACACAGGAGCCCAATGGTCCTTTTAAATGTTACCTGGGGCCTAGCCCACACGACCCCTTTATCTTGCTTTTCTCTGTTTTTCTTTCTTCTTGATTAGCATTATGTAATGTACTTCATATTACATTTGTATGTTCTGTTGTATTGCAATATTCGAAAATAAAGAATTGAAAAAAAAAAAGAAATGTTTTATTTATACAGTTATCACTGGACACTAGTAACCATGGAATATTTTGTGAGATGTTTCCGCCAGAATTTTCTGTAATGTAAAATTTGGCGCCAAAAAAAAATCCAATGTGGCTGCAAAAAAAAAAAATTGGGGGTGCGAAAATGAATTTTCACATATTTTCAAAGCAGCACAAGAGATCTTTGAAAATGTATAAGCATGACCACGCACACACTCAACTTGGCTACATACACCTGATCACTCACTCAGCTCTGCTGCATTTACAAAATCACACACTCAGCTCTACTACATATACACAATCACACACTCGGCTCTGCTACATAGACACAATCACACACTCAGCTCTGCTGCATTTACACAATCACACACTCAGCTCTGCTACATACACCTGATCACACACTCAGTTCTGCTGCATATACACAATCACACACTCAGCTCCTGCTACATATACACACACACTCAGCTCTACTGCACATACACACACACACACTCAGCTCTACTGCATATACACACACTCACACTCAGCTCTACTGCATATACACACACACACTCAGCTCTGCTGCATATACACACACTCAGCTCTGCTGCATATACACACACTCAGCTCTACTGCATATACACACACTCAGCTCTACTGCATATACACACACTCACACTCAGCTCTACTGCACATACACACACACACTCAGCTCCTGCTACATATACACACACTCACACTCAGCTCTACTGCATATACACACACACTCAGCTCTACTACATATACACAATCACACATATACATTGGGGGAAATTTATCATTGTTGTAGGTACATGTTTTTTGTAGATTGTTTTGGTTGGTCTAAATTTGGTGCAATTGCAAGGCACATGATAAATTTTGTGCAAAGTTCTAAATCTCCACACAGAGTACACCTGAGCTGCACCTCACAGGAAAAGTGGACATAGGGATTTTGTTCTATTGCTTTGAGGCTTGGATTCCATTGAGGTTTTTTGTTCACCAGCAAAAACGCCAGAAGAACTGTCACAGCTTTTTCCTGCATTTTTTCAGTTTTTCTTGTGTTCTTTTTCTTGCGTTTTTGCTGGAGTGTGGTAACAATCATTTTTGGATCCTGTGGCAATTTTGTTTACTGCCTTCAGGTACCACTCCATGGGTCAGATGCAGAGCGCCCAGTCCAGAGTGTAAGGAGGTGAGGAGTGATATATAGCGTATACAGGGTGCAGAGCATCACTACTTACCTACGCCAGCTGTATAGCATACTGGGGTACATAGTGTACCCATCAGGGGTGTGGAAATCCTATCGCCCGACGCCCGGGACAAGTAGTTTTGGGCGCCGGGCAGGTGAATTGTTCATAGATTTAGCCCTGTATCGGGCGAGCAGGGACAGACAGACTTCCCCCTTATTTTTCTTTAATGTCGGTGTAAGGCGCAGGAGCCGATGGAAGTCTCACACCGGCACTCAGAGTGTATGGAGGGGGCGGTGGCCTCCAGCTGACATAGAGTCCACTTATCTCCCCTCCCGGAGGATGGACGGAGCTCAGAAGACACAGCAGGGTGAGAGAAAGGATGTAGACAGCTCCGTGCACAGCTCTATCCCTCCCCCTCCCCCTGATCTGTCTCCCCAGGACCTAATCCACCACGGGGAGGTTGCTAGTTTGCACAGGGAAAACACAGAGCAGGGGGGAGGGGGAGGACGGAAATCTCACCTCACATCGGCGGCGGTGACTACAGCTCTGATGTCCACTCATGGCCGGATCAGGTGAGGAGGCCGAGAATGCAGGCGGCGGCAGGAAGGGTGGTTGTATATGTATGGTGTGAGTGTATGTGTGATGTGTGTATGTAATGTATGATGGGGGGGCAGCGGCAGGTGTATGTATGATGTGTGCATATGTATGGTGTATATCAGTGTTACCCAACCAGGGTTCCTCCAGCTGTTGCAAAACTACAACTCCCAGCATGCCCTGGGCATGCTGGGAGTTGTAGTTTTGCAACAGCTGGAGGGACCCTGGTTGGGAAACACTGGTGTATATGTATGGTGTGAGTGTATGTGTGATGTGTGTATGATGTCTGTCTGTGTGTAATG
Organism: Hyla sarda; assembly: GCF_029499605.1. Taxonomy (NCBI): domain Eukaryota; kingdom Metazoa; phylum Chordata; class Amphibia; order Anura; family Hylidae; genus Hyla; species Hyla sarda. The sequence goes on from NC_079196.1 coordinate 72,913,349, forward strand.
TGTATGTAATGTATAATGTGTGTATGGTGTATATGTATGGTGTGAGTGTATGTGTGATGTGTGTATGATGTCTGTCTGTGTGTGATGTGTATGTAATGTATAATGTGTGTATGATGTCTGTTTGTGATGTGTATGTGATGTGTGTATGATGCCTGTCTGTGTGATGTGTATGTAATGTGTGATGTGTGTATGTAATGTGTGATATGTGGGGGGGGGGGCAGCAGCAGCAGGCCTATGTATGATATGTGCATATGTATGGTGTATATCTATGGTGTGAGTGTATATGTGTATGATGTCTATGTGTGATGTGTGTATGATGTCTGTCTATGTGTGATGTGTGTATGATGTCTGTCTATGTGTGATGTGTGTATGGTGTATATGTATGGTGTGAGTGTATGTGTGATGTGTGTATGATGTCTGTCTGTGTGTAATGTGTATGTAATGTGTGATGTGTGTATGGTGTATATATATGGTGTGAGTGTATATGTGATGTGTGTATGATGTCTGTCTGTGTGTGATGTGTATCTAATGTATAATGTGTGTATGATGTCTGTCTGTGTGATGTGTATGTAATGTAATGTATGATATGTGGGGGGGCAGCAGCAGCAGGCCTATGTATGATGTGTGCATATGTATGGTGTATATGTATGGTGTGAGTGTATGTGTGTATGTAATGTATGATGTGGGGGGGGCAGTGGCGGGGGTGTGTGTATGGGGATATGGGGGCAGTGGCTGGTGTATGTATGATATGTGTATGCATGAATGTTTTGTATAGGAGCGGACTGTCACGTCGGGCATTAGGGCAGTTGTGCCATATAATTTTATTTATTTTCAGTGGCACCCGCACTATATTGCACCCCCAGAATCCCGCCCCCTTCATACTCACCCGTCAACCAAGAGCCCCACGGATGCACACAAACACGCCCGAACCAAAACTACAACTCCCAGCATGTTACACCATAACCTAAACTGTAGAACTATAAAGTGCAACATGCTGGGAGTTGTAGTTTTGGTTCGGGTCAGCTGCAGAGCCATAGGCTGCATCAGGGCATGCTGGGTGTTGTAGTTACTAACTGCAATTCCCATTATTCCTTGACACAGCCTATGGCTCTGCAGCTGACACAAACCAAAACTACAACTCCCAGCATGTCCTACAATAACCTTAACTGTCCTACTATACAGTGGAACATGCTGCAACTCCCACACAACCATAGGCTGTATCAGGGCATGCTGGGAGTTGTAGTTATCTAGTATCTAAATGCAACTTCCAACATTTTCTGACACAAAATGCACCACATAAACTGGAGAAGCAGAACACCCCCCCCCCCCAGTAACACATAAGTCCCTATTGAGACTGAAAATAGTGATTAAAATATTTTAAAAAGTGCGTATATATGTGAATAAGCCCCTTTCCTAATAAGTTTCCAATTTTCTTTAAATAAAAATAATGTAGAAAAATAAACATAAGTGATATCGCTGCATGTGGAAATGTCCAGACTATTAAAATATAATGTTAATTAAACCGTATGGTGAACGTTGTAAATGTAAAGAATAGTCCAGAATTGCTCATTTTTGGTCACTTCATGTGAGAAATATTTTATAAGGTGATCAAAAAGTTACATCTAGACTTATCTGGTCTTGTCTCGGGTGTAAGAGGCGCTACAGCTCTCCCGCCACTAATAGTCTGACATACTGCGATCGCCTATTAACCCATTAGATCACCGCTGTCAGCAGTGTCTAAAGGATCTTATATCCATCCCTGGTGGTCTAGTGGGGGGGATCAGACTATTTTGGTTGAAATTATTTCATCAATCAGGACAAGTGGATTTTCCTGAGGGACAAGTAGATTGTGTTCCGCTTTAGTCCCTTGGACAAGTAGTTTTTTTTTAATTTCCACACCCCTGACCCATGCAGTGGCGGATCCAGGGGGGGGGGGGGGTACAACGGGGCAATTATCCCCCCCCCCCGAGATTGCTGCCCCCTAGAATGGTGGGGTGGTGGGGTGACACCCTGTCCCAGCGCTCATCCCTGTCACAAGCTATATTTGTATACTCAGTCTGCAGTGCAGAGGGAGCGTGCACACAGCGTGTCTGTGGAGTTATCGGCACTTACTCGGCTTCTCTTCTTCCTGATTGGCAGCTTTCTACTGCTCTGCTTGGGTCATGTGACACCAAAACATCACATGACCCCAGCAAGCAGGAAGTGTCTGGAGGATACAGGAGCCCAGCAGTGTTCTAAGGCAGGTAAGATAAACTACCCCCCACCATCCATGCCCACCCTTTTCCAGCATCATCCCTCCCCCTTCCCAGCACAATCCCTGCTCACCCCCCCCCTTTCTCACCAGAGGTGCCCCCAGCTTTTGCAAAACTACAACTCCTAGCATGCTGGGAGTTGTAGTTTTGCAACAGCTGGAGGGTTGGGAAACACTGACATAAATAAGTGTTTCCCAACCAAGGTGTCTCCAAAGCAAAGCTACAATGCTGTCCAGGCATGCTGGGAGTTGTAGTTTTGTAACAGCTGGAGTCCCCCTGGTTAGGAAACATTGATCTATGTCCTATATCAGGGGTACTGAACTGGCAGACCACGGTCCAGATCCGGACTGCGTCCCCCAGTCATTCGGACCATCCGCTGGATCTCCCCTTATTCATTTGTAGCTGTGTCTTTAAGACGCCAATACAAATGAATAGCCGCGGCCCGGAGCGAGGGAGCGATGTGTCCCTGCCCTGCGCTTCTCCTATGATGCAGGTAGCACCATTAGCTGCCTGCATCATCTGCTCTGGCCAGGCCTGACTAGAAGAGGCCAGAGCAGCGGAGCAGTGCGGGACCTGGGACGGCGATTCTAAGCTCTCAGGTAAAAATTTGTGTTCCCCCATCTGTGACTCTCCAGTTATTGTAGAACTACAGCTACCATCATGACCTTTTGTCTGTGCATGATGGGAGTTGTAGTTTTACAACAGATGGAGAGTTACAGTGGCAAAGTTCATATGGGGGCACAGTGGCATCATTAATTCTGTGGGTACAGTGGCATCATTAATTCTGTGGGTACAGTGGCATCATTAATTCTGTGGGTACAGTGGCATCATTAATTCTGTGGGTACAGTGGCATCATTAATTCTGTGACCACAGAATTAATGATGCCACTGTACCCACAGAATTAATGATGCCACTGTACCCACAGAATTAATGATGCCACTGTGCCTACAGAATTAATGATGCCACTGTGCCTCCAAAAGTAATGATGCCACTGTGCCCCACAGAATTAATGATGCCACTGTGCCCCACAGAATTAATGATGCCACTGTGCCCCACAGAATTAATGATGCCACTGTGCCCCACAGAATTAATGATGCCACTGTGCCCCACAGAATTAATGATGCCACTGTGCCCCACAGAATTAATGATGCCACAGTACCCACAGAATTAATCATGCCACTGTACCTACAGAATTAATGATGCCACTGTACCCACAGAATTAATGATGCCACTGTACCCACAGAATTAATGATGCCACTGTGACCACAGAATTAATGATGCCACTGTACCCACAGTGGCATGATTAATTCTGTGGGTACTGTGGCATGATTAATTCTGTGGGTACAGTGGCATTATTAATTCTGTGGGTACAGTGGCATCATTAATTCTGTGGTCACAGTGGCATGATTAATTCTGTGGGTACAGTGGCATCATTAATTCTGTGGTCACAGTGGCATGATTAATTATGTGGGTGCAGTGGCATGATTAATTCTGTGGTCACAGTGGCATCATCAATTCTGTGATCACAGTGGCATCATTAATTCTGTGGGTACAGTGGCATCATGAATTCTATGGGTACTGTGGCATCATTAATTCTGTGGGTACTGTGGCATCATTAATTCTGTGGGTACAGTGGCATCATTAATTCTGTGGGTACAGTGGCATCATTAATTCTGTGGGTACAGTGGCATCATTAATTCTGTGGGTACAGTGGCATCATTAATTCTGTGGGTACTGTGACATCATTAATTCTGTGGGTACTGTGGCATCATTAATTATGTGGGTACTGTGGCATCATTAATTCTGTGGGTACAGTGGCATCATTAATTCTGTGGGTACAGTGGCATGATTAATTCTGTGGGTACAGTGGCATGATTAATTCTGTGGGTACAGTGGCATGATTAATTCTGTGGGTACAGTGGCATGATTAATTATGTGGGTACAGTGGCATGATTAATTCTGGGGTCACAGTGGCATCATTAATTCTGGGGTCACAGTGGCATCATTCATTTTATAGGCACAGTGGCATCATTCATTCTGTGGGCACAGTGGCATCATTAATTCTGGGGTCACAGTGGCATCATTCATTCTGGGGTCACAGTGGCATCATTCATTCTGGGGTCACAGTGGCATCATTGATTCTATAGGCACAGTGGCATCATTAATTCTGTGGGCACAGTGGCATAATTAATTCTGGGGTCACAGTGGCGTCATTCATTCTATAGGCACAGTGGCATCATTCATTCTGTGGGCACAGTGGCATCATTAATTCTGGGGTCACAGTGGCATCATTAATTCTGTAGGCACAGTGGCCACTGTACCCACAGAATTAATCATGCCACTGTACCCACAGAATTAATCATGCCACTGTGACCACAGAATTAATGATGCCACTGTTACCACAGAATTGATGATGCCACTGTGACCACAGAATTAATCATGCCACTGTACCCACAGATTTAATGATGCCACTGTGACCACAGAATTAATGATGCCACTGTGACCACAGAATTAATCATGCCACTGTACCCACAGAATTAATGATGCCACTGTGACCACAGAATTAATGATGCCACTGTACCCACAGTGGCATCATTAATTCTGTGGTTACAGTGGCATGATTAATTCTGTGGGTACAGTGGCATGATTAATTCTGTGGTCACAGTGGCATCATTAATTCTGTGGTCACAGTGGCATCATTAATTCTGTGGTCACAGTGGCATCATTAAATCTGTGGGTACAGTGGCATGATTAATTCTGTGGTCACAGTGGCATAATCAATTCTGTGGTCACAGTAGCATCATTAATTCTGTGGTCACAGTGGCATGATTAATTCTGTGGGTACAGTGGCATCATTAATTCTGGGGTCACAGTGGCGTCATTCATTCTATAGGCACAGTGGCATCATTAATTCTGTGGTCACTGGCATCATTCATTCTGGGGTCACAGTGGCGTCATTCATTCTATAGGCACAGTGGCTTCATTTCATTGTTTTAGTCAGCCTTAGAGCATAGCATCTGCAAGTAATGTTGCAGGGGAATAGTGTGTGGCAGTAATATAACAGGGGCCCAGTGTGTGGCAGAATTATTTTCAGGGGCACAGTGGGTAGCAGTAATATACCAGGGGCACAGTGGGTGGCAGGTTTATATTCAGGGCAAAGTATGTGGTAGTATTATATTCAGGGATACAGTGTGTGGCAGTAGTATATTCAGGGGTACAGTGTGTGCCAGTATTATATTCGGGGGGTACAGTGTGTGGCAGTATTATATTCAGGGGCCCTGTGTGTGGCAGTATTATATTCAGGGGCCCAGTGTGTGGTAGTATTATATTCAGAGAGTGCAGTGTGTAGTAGTAGTATTAATTTTAGAGGGCACAGTGTGGTAGTATTATATTCAGGGGCACAATGTGTGGTAGTATTATATTTAGAGGGTGCAGTGTATGATAGTATTATATTCAGAGGGTACGGTGTGTGGCGGTATTATATTCAGAGGGTACAGTGTGTTGTATATTCAGGGGGTACAGTGTGTCAGAATTATATTCAGAGGGTGTGTGCCAGTATTATATTCGAAGAATACAGTGTCTGGCAGGTTTATAATAATTATTGTTTTCATATAGAGGATCAGAATCATAGTGAGGAGACGTCTGGGCGTCTGCAGAGAGAAGATTTAGCTGGAACAAGTCCCGTGGTAAGTACATCTGAATTAGATAAGGAAAGACTATAGAGAAGACGTCACCTGTAGTCACTCATATCATTCTGTATCCTCCTCACTATGTCCTATCAGAGCTGGAGTGACTGCAGTTATGATGGGTGAAACAACAACTCCCAGCATCCCCTCACAACTGCTTAGGTCATACTGGGAGCTGTAGTTTTAAATGGTAAAAACCTCTTTAGCACTTTCCCATTCTGTGGCAATTGGTATATTTGATTATTATTCTGACATGTGAACATGGCCTAAGAGTCTTAAAGAAGGTTAGGACTGTATGATACATTTAATAATATTGTAAGTTCCGTAAGCAACACCTTGTTTTCTGTCCGCCAACACAAAATACTCTAATAGTGCCCCTCCCGAGACTCGACTCTGGATCCGCCCCTGGACCCATGTATACCATTCAGGAGCCAAGCAAGGAAAGAGTTAACTCACGCTGCTGCTGAGCAGCAGAACTACGTTTCTAGGTCAGGAAACCGGAGAAATGAATGGAAAAAGAGTTCCTCTCAATGACGGCGCTGGTCCAGGATTGAATGAAATTGTTTTATTATATACAGTGCAACGCGTTTCGATCCCGAACAGGGATCTTCATCAGGCATAGTGTACATACTGGAAAATACTTGCTTTTATAAGACAACAATTGAAGAAAAAAAAAAAAGGGGGGGGGGGGGGCGATGACAACTTCTGGAGTGCCGTAGAAGCTGTGTGCAAAAAACATACACATTAATAAAACTAAAATAGCATAAAACAATTGAATAAATAAGTAAAATAATTGTAATGAAAGGCCTGATATATTGTCTAAATAAAAACCAATATAATACATTTATTTAATTAACCCCTTAAGGACGCAGGACGTACTCAAACGACCCCTTTTCCGAGTCCTTAAGGACTCAGGACGTTTGAGTACGTCCTGTCATATCCCGGCCCCCCGCCGCTAGCCGGAGGGGCGCCGGAGCCGGATGCCTGCTGAAATCGTTCAGCAGGCATCCCGGCATATCGCCTAGGGGGGTCATGATGACCCCCCATGTCGGCGATCGCAGCGCATCGCTCGCCAATTCAGACGAGCGATGCGCTGCGATTCCGTTCCCCGCCGCTCGCCGGGTGGGGATCGGAGCCGGATGTCTGCTGATTTCTATCAGCAGACATCCCGGCAGTGTGCCGGAGGAGGTCCGGAGGACCTCCTATACCGGCGATCGCTGCAGGACGCCGGTAACTACTAACCGGCGTTCTGCAGCGGTTCCAGGTCATCAGGGTCACGTGTGACCCTGTGACCTGGATATAGATGGTGACTGGTGGTGTAGTATACACCACCAATCACCATCCATGCTGTACTGGGGGCTGGCATTGTGGCCACCCCCCTCAGTACAGCTGTGATTGGGTGGCCAAAGTGGCCATACCAATCACAATGTAATGGGAGGGGATCTGGTGGGCTAGGAGCATGTTGCTCCGTTCTGCCCGCCATTTCAGAGAGATCTGGTGTGCAGGACGGAGCCCCGTGCTGCCCACCATCCCCTCAGTAAAAAAAAAGTGCCCCTTGCCCCCTTTCTGTGGCCCCTTGGCACAGAAATCCCCAGGGATAGCTTTAGATTAGGTAGGGACAGGTTAGGGTTAAAAAAAAAAGTCTTTTTTATTTTTTCCAGCGTACCTCAGTGGGTGTCCGTGGGTCCGTAGCACCTTTAGCTGCGTGACCCCGGCCCTGCTGGGTCGCTGCGGTCTGCCGCCAGCGTTTTTTTTGGGCGCAGATCTTTTTTTCTTTTTATTTTTTCCTAAGCGTGTGTGCGGACCCTCTTAGTTATAAAAGAGCGGTCCGCCACCGTTTGTTAAAGCCCACCCGCCGCTGATCAGTCCCGTAGTACTGATCAGCGTTTTTTTTGTGGTGCCGCCGTTTTTTTTCGGGTTTTCTAGCGTGTTTTTGCACCCATAGGCGGTCCGTGCCCCCAGTAGCAGGCGTGTACTGTGTGGCCGGACCTTACCTGTGTGTGCGGCGTGCCTCACCGCTGTCAGTGATTTATCACTGATCAGCGTTTTTTTTTGGTGGTAAAGGCACTTTTTTCGGTTACCGCTTTCTTTTTTTGCACCCATAGGTGTTCCGTGCCACCAGTAGCAGGCGTGTACCGGACCGTACCTGTGTGTGCAGCCTGTCCCACCGCTGTCGGTGATTTATCACTGATCAGCGTTTTTTTGGGGTTCAGGCGGGTGCATTTTTTCGGGATTAAGCGTTTTTTTTATTTTATTTTTCGGTTTTTTTGTGTGGGGGTCTGTGTACAAGCCACCAGCCACTGTTCTGGGCTGAGTGGCCGGACCCCCCACTGACTTCTGCGCCCCCTGCCGCCACAAGCGCTAATCAGTGCGCACACCATTGATTAGATAAACGCTTTTTTTGGGCGCAGGTCTTTTTTTGCGTTAGAAGTCCCCTTTCTAAAAAAAAATAAAAAAATAAAAGTCCCCTTTTTTATATTTTTTTTCTTTCTGTTAGGGCGGTTAGTTTAGTTAGGTTAGGCTAGGGAGGGTTAGGGAGGTAATATCGCACCACACCACACGCAGCACATACACCAATAAAGTTTTTCCACACACACACCCCCCCCCCCCCCCCCCCCCCCCCGTATCCACATTAGAGTAGGGAAATGGCCCGCAGAGTGTTCTCGGCGGAGGAGGCATATGACCTAATTGCCTCCGATACCGAGAGCGGCTCAGAGGATGATGAAGACCCCAGCTTCCTTATTTCATCGTCCTCCTCATCATCTAGTTCAGATGATGAGCCAAGGCGGCGGAGACGCCGCCGTGCGGTGCCGCAAACCTCCTCTGCCCTTGTCCCTGTGCCCCATGCTAGTATGAGTCCCCCTGGCGCTCATACTAGTGAAACCCCCCTGCCAAGGTCACTGGTACCTCGTACCGGAGAACTTGACTGGGCTGAGCCAGCGGACCACGAGCCCGTGATTCCTGAGTTTGTTGGCGACTCAGGAATCAAAATTAACATTGTCGGGTTCACTGAAAAGGACTTTTTCGGTCATTTTTTCAGTGACGACTTTGTTAATTTGATGGTTACACAGACGAATCTGTATGCCCAACACTTCGTCGCCGCTAACCCGGGCTCATTTTTAGCTAGACCCGGCGGCTGGACTCCAGTCGATGCAGCCGAAATGAGGACCTTTTGGGGCCTCGCGCTGCATATGGATATAGTTAAAAAACCCTGTGTCAGGCAATATTGGAGTGGGGACGTCTTTTACCAGACACCCCTCTACAGTATGGCCATGACACGTCCCCGGTTCGAGGCCATTTGGAGATGTTTGCATTATGCTGATAATGCGGCATGTCCCCCCCGAACTGATCCTGCGTATGACCGCCTGTATAAAATCAGGCCGGTCATCAATCACTTCGGGGCTAGATTTTGGGAGGCCTATGTCCCGGGGCGGGAGGTCTCTATTGATGAAGTCGCTCATCAGCTTCAAGGGGAGACTCAGCTTCCGGTAATCCATCCCAACCAAGCAAGCGCGGTATGGCGTGAAGATGTATAAACTTTGCGAGAGTACCTCTGGGTACACTTGCAAGTTTATAGTGTATGAGGGACGAGATTCCCGTTTTGAACCCCCAGAATGTCCCTCCACTCTGGGTGTTAGCGGGAAAATCGTTTGGGGCCTTTTGCACCCATTGCTAGATAAAGGTTACCACCTTTATGGGGATAACTTTTATACTAGTATCCTTCTCTTCACATCCCTCGCCGCCAGATCCACGGTCGCTTGTGGGACAGTCCGGAAGAATCAAAGAGGCCTTCCGCCCCATCCCCTACATGCTCCTATCCCCCGGGGTGAGTCCCGTGCCTTTTCCCATGAGAACCTGTTGTTGGTCCGGTATAAGGACAAGAGGGATGTCCTTATGCTCACCACAATTCATGGGAATGGCAGCACCCCTGTCCCTGTGCGAGGTACCGCGGGACCGGTCCTCAAGCCTGATTGTATTCTGGACTACAATCAGTATATGGGGGGAGTTGATCTTTCTGATCAAGTCCTCAAGCCATATAATGCCATGCGGAAAACACGTGTATGGTATAAAAAGGTTGCGGTCTACATGGTACAGGTTGCCATGTACAACTCTTTTATACTGTACCAGAACGCTGGCAACACAGGGACATACCTGGAGTTCCAAGAGGTAGTTCTAAAGGCCCTCATCTTTGGTGACCGCCAAGGAGCGGGTCAGAGCACCTCTGGAACTTTAGGTCCCCGGATCGTCCCGGGCCAACACTTTCCTGGTGTGATCCCCAACACTAGAAGGTCGGGACGAACCCAGAAGAAATGCAGAGTGTGTTACAGGAAGGGGAGACGGAGGGACACCACCATTCAGTGTGACACTTGCCCAGATAATCCGGGCCTCTGCATAGACTGCTTCAGGGAGTATCACACTTCCATGGAGTACAAAATTTTCCATCCTTTGCCCTAATTTTCATTCCCCAGAATTCCGCTCCAATGTACCAGTCCAGGGTACATTGACTTCCAAATTTTATACCAAAATACCCTATCCCCCCCCCCCCCCGCCCAAAAAAAAAATTTACATATGCAAAAGTCGTGAAAACCCTGTGGGGTATTAAGGTTCACTTTACCCCTTGTTACATTCCTCAAGGGGTCTAGTTTCCAAAATGGTATGCCATGTGTTGTTTTTTGCTGTCCTGGCACCATAGGGGCTTCCTAAATGCGGCATGCCCCCAGAGCAAAATTTGCTTCCAAAAAGCCAAATGTGACTACTCCTCTTCTGGGACCTGTAGTGCGCCAGCAGAGCACTTTTCACCCCCATATGGGGTGTTTTCTGAATCGGGAGAAATTGGGCTTCAAATTTTGGGGGGTATTTTCGCCTTTAACCCTTTGTAAAAATGTGAAATTTTGGGGAAACCAAGCATTTTAGGTAAAAATTATTATTTTTTTTTTTACATATGCAAAAGTCGTGAAACCCTTGTGGGGTATTAAGGTTCACTTTACCCCTTGTTACATTCCCCAAGGGGTCTAGTTTCCAAAATGGTATGCCATGTGGTTTTTTTTTTTGCTGTCCTGGCACCATAGGGGCTTCCAAATGCAGCATGCCTCCAGAGCAAAATTTGCTTCCAAAAAGCCAAATGTGACTACTTCCCTTCTGAGACCTGTAGTGCGCCAGCAGAGCACTTTTCACCCCCATATGGGGTGTTTTCTGAATTGGGATAAATTGGGCTTCAAATTTTGGGGGGTATTTTGTGCTTTGACCCTTTGTAAAAATGTAAAATTTTTGGGAAACCAAGCATTTTAGGTAATTATTTTTTTTTTTTTTTTACATTTGCAAAAGTCATGAAACACCTGTGGGGTATCAAGGCTCACTTAATTCCTTGTTACATTCCTCAAGGGGTCTAGTTTCCAAAATGGTATGCCAAGTGTTTTTTTTTTTTTTTTTTGCTGTTTTGACACCCTAGGGGCTTCCTAAAGGTGACATGCCCCCCAAAAACCATTTCAGAAAAATGTTCTCTCCAAAATCCCCTTGTCGCTCCTTCCCTTCTGAGCCCTCTACTGCGCCCGCCGAACACTTTACATAGACATATGAGGTATGTGCTTACTCGAGAAAAATTGGGCTACAAATACAAGTAAAAATGTTCTCCTTTTACAACATGCAAAAATTCTAAAATTGGGTCTACAAGAACATGCGAGTGTAAAAAATGAAGATTTTGAATTTTCTCCTTCACTTTGCTGCTATTCCTGTGAAACACCTAAAGGGTTAAAACACTGACTGAATGTCATTTTGAATACTTTGGGGGGTGCAGTTTTTATAATGGGGTCATTTGTGGGGTATTTCTAATATGAAGATCCTTCAAATCCTCTTCAAACCTGAACTGGTCCCTGAAAAATATCGAGTTTGAAAATTTAGTGAAAAATTTGAAAATTGCTGCTGAACTTTGAAGCCCTCTGGTGTCTTCCAAAAGTAAAAATTCATAAATTTTATGATGTCAATATAAAGTAGACATATTGTATATGTGAATCAAAATTATTTTTTATTTTGAATATCCATTTTCCTTACAAGCAGAGAGCTTCAAATTCGAAAAATGCAAAATTTTCAATTTTTTCATCAAATTTGGGGATTTTTCACCAAGAAAGAATGCAAGTTACCATAAAAAGTTAAAGTAGAATATGTCACAAAAAAACAATCTCGGAATCAGAATGATAAGTAAAAGCATTCCAGAGTTATTAATGTTTAAAGTGAGAGTGGTCAGAATTGCAAAAAACGGCTGAGTCCTTAACCTGTTGGGGACGAAGGGCGTATGCATACGCCCTTGCGTCCTGGTACTTAAGGACGAAGGGCGTATCCATACGCCCGTGGGAATTTCGACCCCCGCCGGGCGGGGACCGGGCCGGGGTGACTGCTGATATCTATCAGCAGGCACCCCGTGCAAATGCCCAGGGGGGTCATTAGACCCCCCCATGTCGGCGATCGGCGCAAATCGCAAGTGAATTCACACTTGCGATTTGCGCCAATTCCGGGTCATTACGGGTCTATGGTGACCCGGTGACCCGGAATAGAAGGGGGATCGCGGGTGTCTAAGACACCCACGATCCCCCTAAAGCGATAGGAGTGAGGTGGCAGAGTTGCCACCCCTCCTATTTCTGCTATTGGTGGTCTAGACGCGACCACCAATAGCAGATCAGGGGCGGAGGGGTTTACTTTCGGTTTCCCCGTTCTGCCCTCCCACAATAGGCGGGGCAGAACGGGGAAAATGAAGAGGACCGGGCGCCGACGTCCACTTACCCCTCCGGAGGCAGCGGAGCGACGGGGATCGGCGGTCGGCGACGGAGATCAGCGGTGGCGTGCGGCAGAAGAGGACGGCTCCCGGATGCGACGGAAGCCGGTGAGTAGTTGCCTAGCAACATCTAGAGGGCTACAGTCTGAGACCACTATAGTGGTCTCTAGACTGTAGCCCTCCAGATGTTGCAAAACTACAACTCCCAGCATGCCCAGACAGCTGTTTGCTGTGTGGGCATGCTGGAATTTGTAGTTTTGCAACAGCTGGAGGTCTGCAGTTTAGAGACCACTGCACAGTGATCTCTATACTGCCCTCTAGATCTTGCAAAACTACAACTCCTAGCATGCCCACACAGCTGTTTGCTGTCTGGGCATGCTGGGAGTTGTAGTTTTGCAACATCTGGAGGTCCACAGTTTGGAGATCACTGTTCAGTGGTCTCTAAATTGTAGCACTCCAGATGTTGCAAAACTACAAATTCCAGCATGCCCACACAGAAAACAGCTGTCTCGGCATGCTGGGAGTTGTAGTTGCGTACCTCCAGCTGTTGCATAACTACATCTCCCAGCATGCCCTTCTGTGATCAGACATGCTGGGAATTGTAGTTTTGCAACAGCTGGAGGCACACTGGTTGGAAAATACTGAGTTAGGTAACAGAACCCAACTCAGTATTTTCCAACCAGTGTGCCTCCAGCTGTTTCAAAACTACAACTCCCAGCATGTACTGACAGACCGTGCATGCTGGGAGTTGTAGTTTTGCAACAGCTGGAGGCTCATTGGTTGGAAAATACTGAGTTAGGTAACAGAACCTAACTGAAGGTTTTCCAACCAGTGTGCCTCCAGCTGTTGCAAAACTACAACTCCCAGCATGTACTGACAGACCGTGCATGCTGGGAGTTGTAGTTTTGAAGCAGCTGGAGGTTTGCCCCCCCCCCCCCATGTGAACGTACAGGGTACATTCACACGGGCGGGTTTACAGCAAGTTTCCTGCTTCAAGTATGAGCTGCGGCAAATTTTTCACCGCAGCGCAAATTCCTAGCGGGAAACTCACCGTAACCCGCCAGTGTGAATGTACCCTAAAAACACTACACTACACTAACACCTAATAAAGAGTAAAACACTACATATACACCCCCTTACACTGCCCCCCCCCCCCCAATAAAAATGAAAAATGTATTGTACAGCAGTGTTTCCAAAACGGAGCCTCCAGCTGTTGCAAAACTACAACTCCCAGCATTTCTGGACAGCCACTGATTGTTCAGGCATGCTGGGAGTTTAGCAACAGCTGGAGGCACCCTGTTTGGGAATCACTGGCGTAGAATACCCCTATGTCCACCCCTATGCAATCCCTAATTTAGTCCTCAAATGCGCATGGCGCTCTCTCACTTTGGAGCCCTGTCGTATTTCAAGGAAACAGTTTAGGGCCACATATGGGGTATCTCTGTACTCGGGAGAAATTGCACTACAAATTTGGGGGGCTTTTTCTCCTTTTACCCCTTATGAAAAGGAAAAGTTGGGGTCTACACCAGCCTGTTAGTGTAAAAAAAAAAAATTTTACACTAACATGCTGGTGTTGCCCTTTACTTTTTATTTTCACAAGAGGTAAAAGGAAAAAAAGACCCCCAAAATTTGTAACGCAATTTCTCCTGAGTACGGAAATACCCCATATGTAGGCGTAAAATGCTCTGTGGGCGCACAACAAGGCTCAGGAGTGAGAGCGCACTATGTACATTTGAGGCCGAAATTGGTGATTTGCACAGGGGTGGCTGATTTTACAGCGGTTCTGACATAAATGCAAAAAAATAAATACCCACATGTGACCCCATTTTGGAAACTACACCCCTCACGGAATGTAATAAGGGGTACAGTGAGCATTTACGCCCCACAGGGGTCTGACAGATTTTTGGGACAGTGGTACGTGAAAATGGAAAATTAAATTTTTTTGTTTGCACAGCCCACTGTTCCAAATATCTGTCAAACGCCAGTAGGGTGTAAATACTCACTGTACCCCTTATTACATTCCGTGAGGGGTGTAGTTTCCAAAATGGGGTCACATGTGGGGGGTCCACTGTTCTGGCACCACGGGGGGCTTTGTAAATGCACATGGCCCCCGACTTCCATTCCAAACAAATTATCTCTCTAAAAGCTCAATGGTGCTCCTTCTCTTCTGAGCATTGTAGTTCGCTCGCAGTGCACTTGACGTCCAAACATGGGGTATTTCCATACTCAGAAGAAATGGGGTTACAAATTTTGGGGGGGCATTTTCTCCTACTACCCTTTGTAAAAAAGTAAAATTTGGGGAAAACCCAGCATTTTAGTGGAAAAATATTTTTTTTAAATTTACACATCCGACTTTAACAACAAGTTGTCAAATACCTGTGGGGTGTTAAGGCTCACCGTACCCCTTGTTACGTTCCTTGAGGGGTGTCGTTTCCATAATAGTGTGCGATGTGGGTTTTTTTGCTGTCCTGGCACCATAGGGGCTTCCTAAATGGGACATGCCCCCCAAAAACCATTTCAGAAAAACTCACTCTCCTAAATCCCCCTGTTGCTCCTTCGCTTCTGAGCCCTCTACTGCGCCCGCCGAACACTTGACATACACATATGAGGTATTTTTTTACTCGAGAGAAATTGGGTTACAAATTTTGAGAGGATTTTTTCCTTTTACCCCTTGTAAAAATTCAAAAACTGGGTCTACAAGAACATGCCAGTGTAAAAAATGAAGATTTTGAATTTTCTCCTTCACTTTGCTGCTATTCCTGTGAAACACCTAAAGGGTTAACACACTTACTGAATGTCATTTTGAATACTTTGAGGGGTGCAGTTTTTATAATGGGGTCATTTATCGGGTATTTCTAACCAGAAGACCCTTCAAATCCACATCAAACCTGAACTGGTCCCTGAAAAATTCCGATTTTGAAAATTTTGCGAAAAATTGGAAAATTGTTGCTGAACTTTGAAGCCCTCTGATGTCTTCCAAAAGTAAAAACTCATCAATTTTATGATGCAAACATAAAGTAGACATATTGTATATGTGAATCAATATATAATTTATTTGGAATATCCATATTCCTTATAAGCAGAGAGCTTCAAAGTTAGAAAAATGCTAAATTTTCAAATTTTTCATGAAATTTTCAAATTTTTCACCAAGAAAGGATGCAAGTATCGCCGAAAATTTACCACTAACATAAAGTAGAATATGTCACGAAAAAAACTATCTCGGAATCAAATTTATAAGTAAAAGCATTCCAGAGTTATTAATGTTTAAAGTGACAGTGGTCAGATTTGCAAAAAATGCTCCCGTCCTTAGGGTCATAATGGGCTCCGTCCCCAAGGGGTTAAGGTGAAAAAGGGCTCAGTCCTTAAGGGGTTAAATAAAAAAGTGCTGAGTGCTATGATGAAAATCCACCAGTAGATGGCAGTGTGTAACAGCCGAAGTAGAGACATTTACCATGTTTATGTACATTATCAGGCTAGTACAGGGGAGAGCGAGCGGGGATATAACGATCGCTGCTAACGGCTTTAGAACAAGCGCATATCCCGGGATGTACTCAGGAAATAAGGTAAGGAAAATAGGTAAACTGTCAGTTGAAAGAGTTAAATGGCTGCGAGTGGCATTAAATGAAGCATATAAGTATGAATATATCTGGATTAGTTGAAAGTGTATTTATTGTGTTTGTTTCCAAGGAATGAATGGGATAATTTTACAGTATCACTTCTGAGAGTTCATTAAGTCCATCCGGAACTAAAGTACCCATTCAATATATCCAATACATTTCTTTTCTTTTCTACTGTTCAAAACGATTTGAGATATGTGTTGGAATTGCCTCTATGGGTGTGATGGTTATAGGATGCTGTACATCAGGATGAGATTGTGCGCAATGCCTGGAGACTCCATGTAATAAAAATGTATTACGGATATTATAACGATGTTTATTTAATCGATTATGGAGGGGCTGTGTGGTGCGTCCTACATATTGTAGCGAACAGATACATTGTATAACATACATAACATGGTCTGATTGGCATGTTAATCTAGTTTTAATGTTAAATGTATCTCCCGAGGTCAGGAAACCGCATACGGGTCAAAAATGAGCCGACCGGAGTCAGCGTTTGACTCCGGTCGGCTCATTAAAGTAAATGGAGTTCAGTGCTGGTCCGGCTGGGATACGGGAGAGCCCGGTTTGCCCCTCCCCCAGCCGTATCTGGCACTCGTAATGTAAAAACAAAGTGTGAATGCAGTCTAAGACAGATCAAATGTTCTCATAGCCGAGGGCTCAATATCTTAAAGGGGTTCTCCGGTGCTTAGACATCTTATTCCCTATCCAAAGGATAGGGGATAAGATGCCTGATCGCGGGAGTCCCGCCGCTGGGGACCCCCGTGATCTTGCACACAGCACCCCGTTTGTAATCAGTCCCCGGAGCGTGTTCGCTCCGGGTCTGATTAACGGCAACCACACGGCCGGCGGCGTGTGACGTCACGCCTCCGCCCCTGTGTGACGTCACGCTCCGCCCCTCAATGCAAGCCTACGGGAAGGGGCGTGACAGCTCCGGGGACTGATTACAAACGGGGTGCCGCGTTCAAGATCCTGGGGTCCCCAGCGGCGGGAGTCCCGCGATCAGGCATCTTATCCCCTATCCTTTGGTTAGGGGAAAAGATGTGTAAGCACCAGAGAACCCCTTTAATACTAGTTCTAGGCCCTCGTAGCAGGGGCAGACTATTATAATACAACCTCTTAATCTCTCTCAGATGATCCTACTTCAGGGTTAACACTTTGTAGTCCCTGTGCTGCTTCAGCAATTCTTATTTAGGTGCTTTTCATGTCACGGATGGTACTTGTCTGTCCCCCGGCTCCAGCTGTCTCTTCTGCTGCCCACTCTAAACCAGTGTTTCCCAACCAAGGGTGCCTCCAGCTGTCGCAAAACTGCAACTCCCAGCATGCCCGGACAGCCAACAGCTGTCCGGGCATGCTGGGAGTTGCAGTTTTGCGACAGCTGGATGCACTCTGGTTGGGAAACACTGGTATAGTATATGGTGCAACATTCCGGGAATCTGATTGGTTGGATCCATTCCAGGAGTCGGATTGGTTGGATAAATACCGGCCATTGAATTGCCAGTATTTTTTATATAAAAATAACCGTCAGGGTCGGCAAAATAAAGGCTGTGCCGGTAAAATACTGGCCTGGTGGCTGATGTCGTTCCATGTGGCTCTATGGTGGCTGATGTCGTTCCATGTGGCTCTATGGTGGCTGATGTCGCTCTATGGTGGCTGATGTCGCTCTATGGTGGCTGATGTCGCTCCATGTGGCTCTATGGTGGCTGATGTCGCTCTATGTGGCTCTATGGTGGCTGATGTCGCTCTATGGTGGCTGATGTCGCTCTATGTGGCTCTATGGTGGCTGATGTCGCTCCATGTGGCTCTATGGTGGCTGATGTCGCTCCATGTGGCTCTATGGTGGCTGATGTCGCTCTATGTGGCTCTATGGTGGCTGATGTCGCTCTATGTGGCTCTATGGTGGCTGATGTCGCTCTATGTGGCTCTATGGTGGCTGATGTCGCTCCATGTGGCTCTATGGTGGCTGATGTCGCTCCATGTGGCTCTATGGTGGCTGATGTCACTCTATGTGGCTCTATGGTGGCTGATGTCGCTCCATGTGGCTCTATGGTGGCTGATGTCGCTCCATGTGGCTCTATGGTGGCTGATGTCGTTCCATGTGGCTCTATGGTGGCTGATGTCGCTCTATGGTGGCTGATGTCGCTCCATGTGGCTCTATGGTGGCTGATGTCGCTCTATGTGGCTCTATGGTGGCTGATGTCGCTCTATGTGGCTCTATGGTGGCTGATGTCGCTCTATGTGGCTCTATGGTGGCTGATGTCGCTCTATGTGGCTCTATGGTGGCTGATGTCGTTCCATGTGGCTCTATGGTGGCTGATGTCGCTCCATGTGGCTCTATGGTGGCTGATGTCGCTCTATGTGGCTCTATGGTGGCTGATGTCGCTCCATGTGGCTCTATGGTGGCTGATGTCACTCCATGTGGCTCTATGGTGGCTGATGTCGCTCTATGTGGCTCTATGGTGGCTGATGTCGCTCTATGTGGCTCTATGGTGGCTGATGTCGCTCTATGTGGCTCTATGGTGGCTGATGTCGCTCCATGTGGCTCTATGGTGGCTGATGTCGCTCCATGTGGCTCTATGGTGGCTGATGTCACTCTATGTGGCTCTATGGTGGCTGATGTCGCTCCATGTGGCTCTATGGTGGCTGATGTCGCTCTCACATCTCTCCACCAGTGGTGTGTCCTCACACAAGCCACGAATGCTGATGTCTCAACAAGTCACAGTTCACACCGGCAGTACACAGTCATCACTTTCCGCCTATTTTAAAATAAGCATATAGACCGGGGGTCTCAAACTGGTGGCCCTCCAGATGATTTAAAACGTCAACTCCCAGCATGCCTGGACATGCCCAGACAGCCATTTTCTGCAGCTAATGTCTGTCGGGAATACTGGGAGTTGAAGTTTTGCAACATCTGGAGGGCCACCAGTTTGAGACATCTGATGTAGACCCAACAATGTAATGGTCATAGAATAAGTTCCTCATGCTATTGCCTATTTACTACCAAATAGCCTCATGGTCAGACTTCCCGGCCACCATGTTTTGTTAAACAGCACGCATACCCCAGCAATAAACCACATATACGTTGTGCACAGTACTTTAACCTCTTCAGGACCCATGACGTATGCACACGGCATCACACCCTGGGTCTTAAGGACCCATGACGTATGCATACGTCATGTCTTTTCCTGGTCTCCGCCGCTCACCCGGCGGAGATCGGAAGCGGATCCCTGCTGAAATCCTTCAGCAGGGATCCAGGGCAAACGCCGAGGGGGGCCATGTATCTGCGGCGATACCGGGCTGATCGGGTCTCTGGGACCCGACCGCCCGGTAATTTCGCATGATCCCGGCTGTCACAGACAGCCAGGACCATGCTGGAGCCTAGGAGCGAGGAGGCAAGCCTGCCACCTCCTCCTATTCCCTGCGATCTGTCGGTTAGTTAACCGACCAATCGCAGGAGGGGGGGCGGTTACTTCCTCCCGTCCTGCCCGGCCCCTTGAAGTCCGGAGAGGATGGGAGGAAGACCGGAGGATGCGGCGGGGGACAGGGGAGTGCTGGGGACCGGCCCCGGTACTTACCTCGTCCCTGAAGACCCGGATCCCGGCGGGGAAGATGGCGGCGGCGGCGACAGGTGAGTAGCTCTTCAGCCGCGGTCGGGCCCTTTACAGCAATGCACGTCGCCGTAAAGCGACATGCATTGCTGTATTGGGACCCTATATACTACAAATCCCAGCATGCCCAGACAGCCCTTGGCGTCTGGGCATGCTGGGAGTTGCAGTTTTGCAACATCTGGAGGTCCACAGTTTGGAGACCACTGTGCCCTTCCAGATGTTGCAAAACTACACATCCTCAGCATGCCCTTACTGTCCAGGCATGCTGGGAGTTGTAGGTCTGTAACATCTGGCCCTTCAGATGTTGCAGAACTACAACTCCCAGCATGCCTGGACAGTTTTGGCATACTGGGAGTTGTAGTTTTGCAACATCTGGAAGGGCACAGATTGGGAACCACTGTAGTAGTGGTCTGCAAACTGTAGTCCTCCAGATGTTGCAAACTACAACTCCAAGCATGCTGGGAGTTGTAGTTCGGCAACATCTGGCTCTAAAGATGTTGCCGAACTACTACTCCCAGCATGCCTGAGAATGTTTGGGAGTTGTGGTTTTGCAACAACAGGAGGCACACTGGTTGGGAAACATTGTCTGTTTCCTAACTCAGTGTTTCCCAACCCGTGTGCCTCCAGCTGTTGCAAAACTATAACTACCAGCATGCACTGATAGACTGTGCATGCTGGGAGTTGTAGTTTTGCAACAGCTGGAGGTCCCCCCCTTGTGAATGTAAAGGGTACATTCACATGGGCAGGGGGCTTACAGTGAGTATCAGGCTGCAAGTTTGCGATGCAGCAAATTTTGCGCGGCAGCTCAAACTCGCAGCGGGAAAATCGCTGTAACCCCCCTGCCCGTGTGACTGTACCCTAAAAACACTACACTACACTAATACAAAATAAAATAAAAAGTAAAAAACACTACATATACACATAGCCCTACACAGCCCCCCTCCTTCCCCAATAAAAATGAAAAACGTCTGGTACGCCACTGTTTTCAAAATGGAGCCTCCAGCTGTTGCAAAACAACAACTCCCAGTATTGCCGGACAGCCGTTGACTGTCCAAGCATGCTGGGAGTTTTGCAACAGCTGGAGGCACCCTGTTTGGGAATCACTGGCGTAGAATACCCCTATGTCTACCCCAATGCAAATCCCTAATTCAGGCCTCAAATGCGCATGGCGCTCTCTCACTTCGGAGCCCTGTCGTATTTCAAGGCAACAGTTTAGGGTCACATACGGGGTATCGCCGTACTCGGGAGAAATTGCCTTACAAATTTTGGGGGGCTTTTTCTCCTTTCACCCCTTATGAAAAGGTGAAATTGGGGTCTACACCAGCATGTTAGTGTAAAAAAAAAAATTTTTTTACACTAACATGCTGGTGTTGCCCTATACTTTTCATTTTGACAAGAGGTAAAAGGGAAGAAAGCCCACCACAATTTGTAATGCAACTTCTCCCGACTACGGAGATACCCCATTTGTGGGCGCAAAGTGCTCTGGGGGCGCACAACAAGGCCCAGAAGGGAGAGTGCACCATGTACATTTTGAGGCGATTTTCACAGGGGTGGCTGATTGTTACAGCGGTTTTGACAAACGCAAAAAAAAAAAAAAAACACGTGACCCCATTTTGGAAACTACACCCCTCACGGAATGTAATGAGGGGTGCAGTGAGAATTTACACCCCACTGGTGTCTGACAGATCTTTGGAACAGTGGGCTGCGCAAATTAAAAATTTTGTACAGCCCACTGTTCCAAAGATCTGACAGACACCAGTGGGGGGTAAATGCTCATTGTACCCCTTGTTACGTTCCTCAAGGGGTCTCGTTTCCAATGTGGTATGCCATGTGGGGGTTATTTTGCTGTTCTGGCACCATAGGGGCTTCCTAAATGCGACATGCCCCCGAGCAAAATTTGCTCTCAAAAAGCCAAATATGACTCCTTCTCTTCTGAGCATTGTAGTTCGCCCATAGTGCACTTCATGTCAACTTATGGGGTACCTCCATACTCAGAAGAGATGGGGTTACAAATTTTGGGGGCTATTTTCTGCTATTAACCCTTGCAAAAATGTGAAATTTGGGGGGAAGCACACATTTTATTGAAATTTTTTTAAATTTTTTTACATATGCAAAAGTCGTGAAACACCTGTGGGGTATTAAGGCTCACTTTATTCCTTGTTACGTTCCTCAAGGGGTCTAGTTTCCAAAATGGTATGCCATGTGGGTATTTTTTACTGTCCTGGCACCATAGGGGCTTCCTATATGGGACAT
The DNA here is from genome assembly GCF_029499605.1 of Hyla sarda. Classification (NCBI taxonomy): domain Eukaryota; kingdom Metazoa; phylum Chordata; class Amphibia; order Anura; family Hylidae; genus Hyla; species Hyla sarda. The sequence continues at coordinate 72,935,532 of NC_079196.1, forward strand.
GCCCCCCAAAAACCATTTCAGAAAAACGTACGCTCCAAAATCCCCTTGTTGCTCCTTCCCTTCTGAGCCCTCTACTGCGCCCGCCGAACACTTTACATAGACATATGAGGTATGTGCTTAGTCGAGAGAAATTGGGCTACAAATAGAAGTATACATTTTCTCCTTTTACCCCTTGTAAAAATTCAAAAATTGGGTCTACAAGAACATGCGAGTGTAAAAAATGGAAATTGTGAATTTTCTCCTTCACTTTGCTGCTATTCCTGTGAAACACCTAAAGGGTTAAAATGCTGACTGAATGTCATTTTGAATATTTTGGGGGGTGCAGTTTTTATAATGGGGTCATTTGTGGGGTATTTCTAAGATGAAGACCCTTCAAATCCACTTCAAACCTGAACTGGTCCCTGAAAAATTGTGATTTTGGAAATTTTGTGAAAAATTGGAAAATTGCTGCTGAACTTTGAAGCCCTCTGATGTCTTCCAAAAGTAAAAACTCGTCAATTTTATTATGCAAACATAAAGTAGACATATTGTATATGTGAATAAAATAAAATAATATTTGGAATATCCATTTTCCTTACAAGCAGAGAGCTTCAAAGTTAGAAAAATGCAAAATTTTCACATTTTTCATCAAATTTTGGGATTTTTCACCAAGAAAGGATGCAAGTTACCAAAAATTTTTACCACTAAGTTAAAGTAGAATATGTCACGAAAAAACAATCTCGGAATCAGAATGATAACTAAAAGCATTCCAGAGTTATTAATGTTTAAAGTGACAGTGGTCAGATGTGCAAAAAATGGCCGGGTCCAAAGGTGTAAAATGGCTGGGTCCTTAAGGGGTTAAAGGGGTATTCTGGTGGACTTTTTTCTTTTTAAGTCAACTGGTGCCAGAAAGTTTAAAAGATTTGTAAATTAATTCTATTGAAAAAAAATCTTAATCCTTCCAGTACTTATTAGTGGCTGTATTCTCCAGAGGTTCTTTTCTTTTTGGATTTCTTTTCTGTCATGACCACAGTGCCCACTGCTGACACCTCTGTCCATGTCAGGAACTGTCCAGAGCAGGAGAAAATCCCCATAGCAAACATATGTTGCTCTGGACAGTTCCTAAAATGGACAGAGGTGTCAGCAGAGAGCACTGTGGTCATGAAAGAATTGAAATCCTAAAAGAAAAGAATTTTCTCTGTAATATATAGCCACTAATAAGTACTGGAAGGATTAAGATTTTTTAATAGAAGTAATTTACAAATCTGTTTAACTTTCTGGCACCAGTTGATAAAAAAAAAGTACCCCTTTAAATGTTTCGTATAAAACAGTCTGCAATCTTTCCTGCAAAGACCCGAATGGTTAACACAAATGTAAGATTTCTTGGCATTGCAACAAATAAGCTTTTTGTATGGAGGGCACCTGTCAATTCAAGGGGTTCTTGCACATTTTGCTGACCCCCCTCCTCACATTTCTTCCTCTCTAATATTCACTGTCTGCAGTGGTCTGTTGGTGATAGCTGGCCCTTGATTGTCCCTCACCCTGTCCTATCTGGTTACCAGTGCTCTCTCTGACGTGCCCACTGGCAGAAACCTTAACACTGACAGACAAACAGGCCTCCAGGTTCCACCACGTTGACTGCCCCATTGCTCAGTGCATTTTCCACCAACACAAACTGTACTCTTTTGGTTGGTAGTGTGGTAACCACGAGTGAAACCCGTGACCGCCACTATGCTGGGGTTAGCTACTTGGTTCTTGGGGGGGGTTATGAACCCAGGGTCGGATGGTATTAACCCTTAATGTCGCGTGAAGCCACTGTAGTCTTGGTATCTCCCGGGGTACTACAGGTCCAGGGAACTCCGTCTCCCCACAGGCTAGCAAGGAAAGAATTGACTCCACACTAGGTTGCAGTTTAACGGAGGCTTTACTAACTTGAAGATAGGTGGTACAATCTCCACAGCGCTCAACCAAAGTCTCCCAAAGGTTTAACAGACAGTCTCTAGAGGACCACACAGCTTGCAGTGCCTGGACTTGATATTGCATATATGCTTGGCTCTTACGGCCGGACTAGGAGTTTTAGGTCTGCGCTATATTAGGTTTGAGATCAAAGTCACTTACTGAAGTGTCCGTAGATTTGTGGCTTTTCGCCGAAAGATAATGAATTGTCCTTTAGGAATTCTCTGATCAAGGCTGAAGTAAAGGCTTGATATTAGTTGGGGTTTCTTCATGCTTTTCTTATCTCTCTCTCTCTCATCTTTGCTCTCACTCCTCTGCGGATTCTTCACTCTGTACTCTGAACTGAATGAATTGCTTTACTCCTCTCCTCCTCTACTCCTCTCACAGGAAATGCCACCCTTTATAAGGGAAGGCTGAACTAAAGCCCATTGGCCAGGCAGCTGTGGATCATAGAGTTGTCTGTATCCCCTTTAGGATTTACAATAAAGTTACATACAAGTGATAACATAATATAACACCTTACACAAAAGTTCAGTCTAGCCCTCAGTCCTCCACTCTCACATACCCTAACTAAGCCTGAGGTTGCTAGGCAACATACTTAAAGCTACAGACACCTATTAACGGATTGCTAAATTATAACAGTGAAAATACAGATTAGAAATGGTTGAGTCCCTGCAGGGGAGCCCCCAGGACACTGGAGGTCTCAATCTGACAGGTCCTAAAATACCTTGACACAATGTACCTTTACTGGGACACCACAGTAGCATGGTAGACATAAACATAAGGCATAACCTCCCATGGACACTCATAAGTAACTGTGCTTCTCCCATAAAGAACTTCACACCCCTAAAGGCGTATTCCACTGGAAATTAGTTCTATAAAAAAATCCTAATCCTTCCAGTACTTCTCAGCTGCTGTATACTACAGAGGAAGTTCTTTTCTTTTTGAATTTCCTTTCTGTCTGACCACAGTGCTCTCTGCTGCCACCTCTGCCCATGTCAGGAACTGTCTGGAGCAGAAGCATATTCCAATAGCAAACCTATCCTGCTCTGGACAGTTCCTGACATGGACAGAGGTGTCAGCAGAGAGCACTGTGGTCAGACAGAAAGGAAATTCTAAAAGAAAAGAGATACCTCTAGAGCATACAGCAGCTTATAAGTACTGGAAGGATTAAGATTTTTAAATGGAAGTAATTTACAAATCTGTTAAACTTTCTGGTACCAGTTGATTTAAAAAATAAATCTAGTTTTCCACTGGAGTACCACTTTAACCTCTTAAGGACCCCGCATCATATTGCGGCGGGCCCGGCATCATAGTGAAGCCGGGACCCGCATCTAACAGCGCGCGCAGTACTGATCGCAGTGCCGCGCGCTATTAACCCTTTAGCCGCGCGCTCAAAGCTGAGCCGCGCAGCTAAAAACGAAAGTAAAAGTGCCCGGCTAGCTCAGGGAGCTGTTCGGGATCATCGCGGTATAATGTCGGCATCCCGAACAGCTGTAGCACAGGAGGAGGTCTTCTTACCTTCTCCTGCGCTGTCCGATCGCCGAATGAATGCTTCAAGCCTGAGATCCAGACTTGAGCATCCAATCGCCAAAAACACTGATTGATCCATTCCTATGGAGATGCATCAATCAGTGGTAAAGATCAGTTAATGCAATGTTATAGCCCGCCCTGTAGGAGCTATAATATTGCATAAGAAAAGTGTTAAAAAAAAAAAAATCATTAACCCTTTCAATTATCCCTTCCCCTAATAAAAGTTTGAATCGCCCGGCATTTCCAAGAATAAAAAAAACACAGTGTAAATAAAAATAAACATATGTGGTATCATCGCGTGCAGAAATGTCCGAATTATAAAAATATACTGCTTTTTAAAACGCACGTTCAATGGCGTATGCGCAAAAAAATTCCAAAGTCCAAAATAGCGTATTTTTGATCACTTTTTATACCACAAAAAAGTGAATAAAAAGTGATCAATAAGTCTGATCAGAACAAAAATGATACAGCTAAAAACTTCAGATCATGGCGCAAAAAATGAGCTCTCATAGCGCCCGGAACACAGAAAAATAAAAAAGTTATAGGGGTCAGAAGATGACCATTTTAAACGTATAAATGTTCCTGCATGTATTCATGGGGACCCCCGCAATCTTGTATTCGCCACCCACCTGTTTGAGCTGCACACAGCGGTGCCAGCTCACAAACAGCCGGGTGGCGACCACGGGGCCAGAGTATCATGACCTCCCCGCCAACCCCATTACACGGGTCATTACACCGGCACGGTAATCCGGCAGAGCACCGCCAGTGCACTCACTCACTGGGCCGCTGGGGGTGGAAGGGGGATGCTGGGGCACGGGTCACTACACCGGCACGGTAATCCGGCAGAGCACCGCCAGTGCACTCACTCACTGGGCCGCTGGGGGGGGAGGGGGATGCTGGGGCACGGGGCACTACACCGGCACGGTAATCCGGCAGAGCACCGCCAGTGCACTCACTCACTGAGCCGCAGGGTGAGAGGAATGCAGGGGGTTGCGATATGTGTGCACGCACAGCAAAGCGCACACATACTTCCCTTCCCCCCTGCGGCGCCATAAATTTCAGACGCGCAGGCCAGGCTGGTGAATAAAAAAATAAAATATTTGCCGTCAAAATCCCGCGGCACCCCAGTTGGAAATCACTGCTCTAGATAGTCTGTATACGATATCCGAACCAAAGTAGCTTATGTTGTAACAAGTTACTTCCTACTCAATTGTAATGTTCTACTATAGTCAATTAACTAATAAGCTTGTAATGCTTTCTTACTAATGATATCTAATTGATATTCATTTATATATATCATTGTGTTTGTGAGGCTTCTTCCACCCTACAAAATTCTCAGTTTTTAAACATCCGTACGAAGTTCCTTCTGAAAATCAGCTGAAAACGTCAGTTACAAAATCCTATACTGTCGTTAGAAAATCCCTTCATAGTCTATGGGGTTTTTCTAATAGCCGTTTTAACCCGTTATAGCCCGTTATTAATAACGGCCGTTATTTTGTGACGGAAGATAGTAACGGGAGAAATAGTTCATGAACCTGCATATCTTTATAATACCTGTCAGGGCCGCAGGCTGGGCCGTCCTCCTGCCCTGTACAGTAACACGGGCCGGACTGGCCTATTTGTCAACCAGGAAATATCCCATTTCAGCCGCTTACCCTGTGGGCCAGGCTGGATAAGAGCAAGCACCGCTACGCGCGTAATGATGCTCGGTCACGTCACGCTCCCAGAACTCAAGGGCCTACGTTCTGACGCCGGCCCCAGGTATTCTGAGAGTGTGACGTGACCGAGCATCATTACGCGTGTAGCTGTGCCTGCTCTTATCTAGGGGAAGGTGCTGCCCTGAATCCCCGGCAACTAAAAAGGTACCAGCCGCGGTGGGGGTTGTCTAATCAGGGGGTAGTATCTGTCTACTGGGGGGGGGGGGGGTCTAATCTGGGGGTACTATCTGTCTACTGGGGGGGTCTAATCTGGGGGTTCTACCTACCTACTGGGGGGGGGGGTTCTAATCTGGGGGTACTAACTGCCCACTGGGGAGTTCATCTGGGGAGACTACCTGCCTACTTGTGGGTTAATCTGGTGGTACTACCTGCCTACTGCGGGGGGGGGGGTTAATCTGGGGGTACTACCAGTCTACTGCGGGGGGGTCTAATCTGAGGGTACTACCTGTCTACTGGGGGAGGGGTCTAATTTGGGGGTACTACCTGTCTACTGGGGGGGGGTGTAATTTGGGGGTACTACCTGTCTACTGGGGGGGGTGTAATTTGGGGGTACTACCTGTCTAATGGGGGGGTCTAATTTGGGGGTACTACCTGCCTAATGATACATTTTCATAATTTTTCTTAATTAATATTTTTATGACCATATTTCATAATTTTAACCCCTTAAGGACCGAGGTGATTTTGGCCTTAAGGACCAGAGCATTTTTTGCAGATCTGACCACTGTCACTTTAACCCCTTAAGGACTCAGCATTTTTCCGTTTTGCATTTTCATTTTTTCCTCATCACCTTCTAAAAATCATAACGCTTTAAATTTTGCACCTAAGAATCCATATGATGGCTTATTTTTTGCGCAACCAATTCTACTATGCAGTGACATTAGTTATGTTACCAAAAAATCCACGGCGAAACGGCGAAATCATTGTGCGACAAAATTGAAGAAAAAATTTCCTTTTGTAAATTTTGGGGGCTTCCGTTTCTACGCAGTGCATTTTTTGGTAAAAATAACACATCATTTTTATTCTGTAGGTCCATACGGTTAAAATGATACCCTACTTATATAGGTTGGATATTGTATTACTTCGGAAAAAAATCATAACTACATCATGCAGGAAAATTTATATGTTAAAAATTCTCATCTTCTAACCCCTATAACTTTTTTAGTTTTCTGCATACAGGCCGGTATGAGGACTCATTTTTTGCGCCGTGTTCTGAAGTTTTTATCGGTACCATGTTTGTATTCATTTTTTCATGATATAAGAAGTGACCAAAAATACACTATTTTGGACTTTGGAATATTTTTTGCGTGTAAGCCATTGAACGAGCGATTTAATTAACAATATATTTTTATAGTTCGGACATTTTCGCACGCAGCGATACCACATATGTTTATTTCGTTTTTTTTTTTTATGGGAAAAGGGGTCAAACTTTTATTAGGGAAGGAGTTAAAGGGGTACTCTGGTGAAAACCTTTTTTCTTTTAAATCAACTGGTGGCAGAAAGTTAAACATATTTGTAAATTACTTCTTTTAAAAATGTTTTAATCCTTCCTGTACTTCCTGATGACATCACGAGCACAGTTCTCTCTGCTGACGTTATTATAATAATAATCCCAGAAGAAGAGAGAAAGCTAGCAGCCATATATAAATTGCACACCACAAATATTCAATATGTTCCAAAAAATATATATAAATCTTTATTTATCACAAAACAGACAGATGAGTACATACAATTAAAAACAATTAAAAACACATGATCCAAAAGCGGAGGAATATAATCCTACTACGCCCACCCTGCAGTGGGTACACATAACCCTAAGATGTAAACCAGTCCCGGACCAATGAAACACAAACCAATCTATGCAGCAAATTCTAAAGTAGCACCTGGCAAATGTAAATATAATATATAAAACGGCTAGCAGCCTAACCAATGTCAGTGTAATGAAAAATATATGTGAGTCTCAGTGCATATAAATCTGACCAATGTAAGGTGCAAAAAACTAAATCTCAGTGCATATAATAAATCTGACCAATGTAAAGTGCAATACTACGACCTGAGAAAAGTGCTGTATGTCCATCAAGTCTGGCTGTCAGGCTCAGTGCTAAAGTGCTGCTACCGGGACTCCTCACATCCAAAGCAGGGAGAAGCTGACCCTTTTTTTTTCTATTTAATTATAATAATAATAACACTTTATTTATTGTTGTCCTTAGTGGGATTTGAATCCAAGTCTCCAGCACTGCAAGGCAGCAGTGCTAACCACTGAGCCACCATGCTGCCCTTAGCATACATCTGCTATGCATGGTTGCTAAAACGGACACAGATGTCAGCAGAGAGCACTGTGTTCATGATGTCATCAGTGTTCCAAAAAAAAGGAATTTCCTCTGTAGCATTCAGCAGCTAATAAGTACTGGAAGGATTAAGATTTTTTTAATTTTGTAATTTACAAATCTGTTTAACTTTCTGCCACCAGTTGATTTAAAAGAAAAAAGGTTTTCACCGGAGTACCCCTTTTAAATGACCTTTGTTAACTTCTTTTTTTCACTTTTTTTTTTACAGTGTTATAGCTCCCATAGGGACCTACAACACTGCACACACTGATCTCCTATGCAGATCCCTGCAAAGCCCTAGCTTTGCACGGATCAGTCAGATAGGGGCTCGATTGCTCAAGCCTGTAGCTCAGGCTTGGAGCAGTCAATCGACGATCGGACGCCGCGGAGAGAGGTAAGGAGACCTCCGCCTGCGTCCCAGCTGATCGGAACATAGCAATTTTATCGCGATGTCCCGATCAGCCAGAGTGTGCTGCCGGGAAGCGTTTACTTTCATTTTCAGACGCAGCTTCAATTTTGATCGCCGCGTCTGAAAGGTTAACAGCGTGTGGCACAACGATCGATGCTGCGCGCTGTTAGCCCAGGGTCCCGGCTATGATTAGCAGCCGGGACCGACACGGTGTGACCCCGTTTTTCACACCGGGCTACGCCCTGAGTCCTTAAGAGGTTAAGCATTAATAACTCTGGGATGCTTGTACTTATGAATTTAATTCAGAGATTGTTTTTTCGTGACAAATTCAACTTTATCCTAGTTGTAAATTTTTGTCGATTCTTGCATCATTTCTTTGTGAAAAATTCCAAAATTTTATGAAAAATTTGAAAAGTTTGCATTTTTCTAACTTTGAAGCTCTCTGCTTGTAAGGAAAATAGGCATCTCAAATAAATTATATATTGATTCATATATACAATATGTCTAATTTATGTTTGCATCATACGGGAGATATCTTTATATTATTATATTATATACAATATATTATGTTTTCATCATAAAGTTGACATGTTTTTACTTTTGGAAGACATGAGACGGCTTCAGAGTTCAGCATCAATTTTCCAGTTTTTCACAAAATTTTCAAAATCGGAATTTTTCACAGACCATGTCAGTTTTGAAGTGGATATGAAGGGTCTTCATATTAGAAATACCCCACAAATGACCCCATTATAAAAACTGCACCCCTCTAAGTATTCAAAATGACATTCAGAATGTTTGTTTACCCTTTAGGTGTTTCACAGGAATAGCAGCAAAGTGAAGGAGAAAATTCGCAACCCATGTGCCTCCAGCTGTTGCTAAACTACAACTCCCAGCATGCATGGTCTGTCAGTGCATGCTGGGAGTTATAGTTTTGAAACAGCTGGAGGCAAACAGGTTGGGAAACACTGAGTTAGGAAACAGACAATGCTTCCCAACTAGTGTGCCTCCAGTTGTTGCAAAACTACAACTCCAAGCATGCCCAGACAGTCTAGGCATGCTGAAAGTTGTAGTTCTGTAACATCTGGAAGAGCACAGATTGGAGACCAGTGCACAGTGGTCTCCAAACTGTGGCCCTCCAGATGTTGCAAAACTACAACTCCAAGCATGCCCAGACAGCCAAAGGCTGGGCATGCTGTGAGTTGTAGTTTTAAAACTCCTAGAAGCAACAGTGAAGATCACATTACAGCGATCTTCACTGCTGCATCTGATGCCACAGCTGCCTCCTCCACTTGTGCCTGCCGCCGGCCCCAGGTATGTGCCGTGGGCCACCCCATCACCCCCCCCCCCCACAGCACTCATCATCCCCCGCTCTGCCCGACTTCTAGGAACGGGCAGAATGAGGGAAATGAACTTTAAACCCCCCCCCCCAGTCAGCTGAGACACCCCCCCCCAGTCAGCTTACACACTGTGATTGGTCCACAGGGACCAATCACAGGGATTGCTGACTAGGACCATCCACAGATGGTCCTGGGGGAGGCTTGCAGAAGTTGTCTCCTGCTGGTAACAGCGGGACTTCTGCCAGCTAACCCATGCGATGCCGCGCATCGCCGGGTTAACTGAATGCCTTTTATAAACGGCAGAATGCGCGAAGGACCTGCCCAATCGGCCGTTTATATAAGGCATTCTGTGGGAAGGGGTTAGTTGAGTTATTACCGTACGACAAAGTGCTCCACCAATCAGAGGCTGAGCAGTGCTATTGGCTGTCTGGGCATGCTGGGAGTTGTAGTTATGTGAAACCATATTCAACTGCGGCTCTTCATACATTTGGGGCACCTTACTCCGAGATATTTTTGTTTCTCACTGACATATAAAACACTGATTTATAATAAATTCCCTACTTTGTCTATTATGACAATAATTACAACTATTGGAATATTTGTCTAATAAAAATGTTTATTCATCTTTTCCAGTGTTCATACATACAGGTTGGTGGTGAATACCCATAGTATACTGGCGATGATGGTAATGACACCTTTAATCTCGGGGATATTGACAATTAGGATGGCAACGGTGACCCGTCCCAGGAACTGTCTGACCGAGTTAATATAGTCCATCGGTCCGGTGATGCTGGTCACTATCCCCCTTGGCATAACCCACGTCAGAAGCTGGAGTGTGATGGCGATCCAGGTGAGCCTGTCACTGAAGAAGCCGATCCAGCTGATGGCGGTGGGGTTACAGATCACGTAAAGAAGCTCTATAGTGCTGTTGGTGGTAATCCAGGTCACAAACTCATTGACTGGGTTCATCCAGGCAAGCAGGGAGCTGCTGGTGATGGTGGGGATCCAGAAGATCAAGTCAGTGGTGGTGTCTATCCAGGACAGCAGGTCACTGATGATAGTAGCAAACGAGATCAGGTCGTCAACAGCATCTATGAACCGGTCCAGCAGGTTGTTATCGATGGGAATATAGCATAGCAGGCAGATGATCATGTCACCATAAGTGCTGATCCAGCCAAAATAGTTTTTGATGATGGCCGCCCCGCTCTGCAGGTTGTTGGTAATGGAATCCCAGTTGATCGCGTCGTTGCTGGCAGTGGTGTCATTACTCCCCAGGACAGGGGTGATCTTTCTGATCCTGGTCCTGGTCCAGATGGGACACTTCATGTCGCTGCTGGCAGAGGTTTGATTATTCACCAGGACAGGGGTGATCTTTCTGATCCTGGTCCTCGTCCAGATGGGACACTTCATGTCGCTGCTGGTAGTATTCAAGCTGGGCAGATCTCTGATGGTATCGTTCTGCCCTTGCAGGTGGCTGGAGGTGATATTCCGGCTCGGTTGGTTGCTGGTGATTTCAAACCAGAAACTCGGGCCGGTGGTGAAGAGGGAACCCAGGAGGATGGTAACTGTCCAGCACATGCTACAGGCCAAATTGACCTCATCCCTGCTGATGTGGTCCCCTCGAATCATGATAAAATAAAATAAAAAGCGCAAGGAAACAATATAGAAACACTAGTGCTCGCTAGATTGCAGTCCTCAGAGTAAGGCCTCTGGGGCTCTGCACCTCTTTTTCCAGCTATCACCATTTGTGAAGTCACATGTGTGATGTCATACGGAATGTCACTGCTCTGAGGACAGGTGTAAACATGGACATTTACATCCATTTGTTTTATAGGGTGAAATAAGCTTTTTATTATTAAATAAAGGTATAGAAAACTCGGGGTATAGGGTGTTTTTTTTTGGGGGGGGGGGGGCGGTGACTTTATACGGAGGACTGGGTATTTGGGTGGGAACGAACATCACTTTATAACATAGACAAACAAATATAATATAATATACAAATATTAATAAAATTCTGACAAAAAGTCCAACGTTATCTACAGATTTGGGTAGTCTGGCAGGAGGATTCCTCATTTTTGAGAATAGGAGGAGGAGGAAAGTGATGGTGGGGGAAGAATACACAGCTCCCGAATTGATCAGAACACTACAGCTCTGCTTCATTGGGAGTAGTCACCAGCACCCCAACCACCATGTTTCTTTTTTTCCCCTATATATTGCAACTTATTCCTTCTGCATATATACCTACAAACGCCAAAAGCGTAACCCCGACACCAAATAAAGTACAAATCGATGTATGAAAATGTATATTTTTTTTATTAATAAAAGAACATGATTCTAAAAATGTACATAATAGACTAAATAAAATAAATATATATCAATATATGTTAAAACATTTGGCTGCAAATAATGGCTACAGGTTCGGAATTTATATAATAGTGACCCAATAGAAAAGGAATAACACACCTGTCCAAATAGTAAGCCGCTGGGTCGGAAGTGACGTTGGACACCGCGGCACTCGTGTGATGGAGCACGCAACGCGCATTCACATTATAGAGTGGGTTCGGCAACGAAAACATGGCCACAGTCACTCATACTGCGCATGCGTGCACAAAAAAATTCTAGGGGGAAAGACAGATCGCTGCTAATGGAGGGATATACAAAATAAGTTGAACATCGGACCCAGGGCTAAATAATACAAAGAATGAAAATATATAGTGGGAGAACTGACTGTGAAGGCAATAACATGGCTATAAATAATGCATATACATTTGAGATAATAGCAATAATGATTATTATAATAATCCAGGGGCATATGAAAGCATAAAAAAATGACAAGGATGTGATAACATGCATAATGGTAAAACAAATACAGTAAATAGCGCATGCAACATAAACAAAAATGAGAAAAATATTTTTGTAAAAAAATATATTTGTAGAAGTGTATACCGTATTTTTCGCCCTATAGGATGCATCGGTATATAAGACACACCCAATTTTAAAGGCGCAAAATCTAGAAAAAAAAATTCTGAACCCAACAGTTATCTTCAACCTGCGGACCTCCAAGATGTTGCAAAACAACAACTCCCAGCATGCCCGGACAGCCGTTGGCTGTCCGGGCATGCTGGGAGTTGTAGTTTTGCAACAACTGGAGGTCCGCAGGTTGAAGACCACTGGATAGGAGGTAATACTCACGTGTCCCTGCCGCTCCGGACCCGTCACCGCTGCCCTGGATGTCGCTCCTTCGCTGTCGCCGCATCCCCGTGGTATCCCCGACGCTCCGGACGTCTTCTTCCCTGGGATCCACGCTCTCCGTCGCCGTCATCATCACGCGATCGGTGATGTCCTGTATTAGCCGCGGGTCCCGGCCGTTGATGGCCACCGGTACCGCCGCGATAGGTGTGTGTATTCGCCGTGTAAGACGCACCAACTTCCCCCCCCCCCCCCCCCCCAGTTTTGGAGAATAAAAAGTGCGTCTTATACGGCGAAAAATACGGTAAATGAATCTTGATTAGTGTGCAGGAATGATGTATACTAAATCCAAATGGATAGGAGCAGTGCCTGAAGAGTGCAGGAATATATAGAGCATGCAATACAATACATACATATACAAAAGATATAAAAGTGCAGAGATATAGTGCATATAGTACAATGCATATATATATATATATATATATATATATATAGATAGATACATAGATATACACAAAACATGCATAATATAAAAGGATCCTGCATGTCAGAGGCCATATGCCCAGCAGAGGTGAGTGGATTAGGCATGTTAGGGTCTCATCCGACAAGAGGCCACCTCCGTGTGGTGGATGGGGACACGTTTTGATCAAAAAGTGCGCTAAGAGCCTCGATTTTTTTGACAAAGAGAGCTGCTGCTGCAACCTTATTTTTTGTATACTTTATATACGGTACATACTACTGAAATTATATTGTTCAGAAAATGGTGTAAATCTTTTTTATTGAGTAACGAAAACTGAGATTGGAAACCTTTTCAAAAATGTCTTTTATTTCTTTCCTATTAAAAATTATATTAAAAAAAAAAAACCTCTACACAAAAAATGTATATAAACTATATACTCATTATCGACCGCCAGTTTATAGAATCATTGGGGGAGATTTCTCATTAGGGTCTGTTGTAGACACAGATCTGCCCCTTTACACAATTTACAAAAGTTGTGCACGTCGTTTGATAAATTTTGCGCAAATATATAACCCCCTCCCCCCCTGGCTCTACCGTGCACGCCTTCTCTACCTCCACGGCACTGCTCACATAGCTAGAAGTGCTGGAGCAGCAGTGTGCGCCGAACAAAACTCTGCACAATAGTAAAATTATAAATATTTATAAAGTACACAGAGGGTAGATTCTCAAAGAATTTTGCGGCACAAAAAAATCAATTTTGCGCCAAAATTTTGGCGCAAAAAATATTGAACACATTTCAAAGAGCTTTGTGCCGCGGTTTACACCGTTCACGTCAGTTTTGTAAAAGTGGGCGTGTCCACGTATATTTTCTGCTTTACATGATGGGCACTAGGTCTTCTCCAGGAAACTATAGACCGGTAAGTCTAACGTGCATTGTGGGTAAATTGTTTGAAGGATTTATACGGGATTACATACAGGAATACATAGGGGATAATTGTATTATAAGTGATAGCCAGCATGGGTTTCCTAAGGATAGAAGTTGTCAAACCAATCTAATTTGCTTTTATGAAGAGGTGAGTAGAAGCCTTGACAGAGGAATGGCTGTGGATATAGTGTTTCTGGATTTTGCTAAAGCGTTTGATACTGTCCCTCACAGACGTCTGACAGGTAAATTAAGGTCTTTGGGTTTGGAAATTTTAGTTTGTAACTGGATTGAACACTGGCTCATGGATCGTACCCAGAGAGTGGTGGTCAATGATTCGTACTCTGATTGGTCCCCGGTAATTAGTGGTGTACCCCAAGGTTCTGTACTGGGACCGCTGTTGTTTAATTTATTTATCAATGATATAGAGGATGGTATTAACAGCTCTTTTTCTATCTTTGCAGATGACACCAAGCTTTGTAGCACGGTACAGTCTATAGAGGATGTGCATAAGTTACAAGATGACTTGGATAGACTAAGTGTCTGGGCCTCCACTTGGCAAATGAGGTTCGATGTGGATAAATGTAAAGTTATGCATCTGGGTACTAATAACCTGCATGCATCGTATGTCTTAGGGGGGATTAAACTGTCAGAGTCACTGGTAGAGAAGGATCTGGGTGTACTTGTAGATCACAGACTACAGAATAGCATGCAATGTCAGGCTGCTGCTTCCAAAGCCAGCAGGATATTGTCATGTATCAAAAGAGGCATGGACTCAAGGGACAGGGACATAATACTCCCCCTTTATAAAGCATTGGTACGGCCTCACCTGGAATATGCTGTTCAGTTTTGGTCGCCTGTACATAAAAGGGACACTGTGGAGCTGGAAAGGGTGCAGAGACGCGCGACTAAACTAATATGGGGCATGGAACATCTTAGCTATGAGGAGCGATTAAAGGAGTTACAATTGTTTAGTCTTGAGAAGAGACGTTTAAGGGGGATATGATAAACGTATATAAGTATATTAATGGCCCATACAAAAAATATGGAGAAAAACTGTTCCAGGTTAACCCCCCCCCCCCCCAAAGGACGAGGGGGCACTCCCTCCGTCTGGAGAAGAAAAGGTTTAGTCTCAAGGGGCGACACGCCTTCTTTACCATAAGAACTGTGAACTTATGGAACAGTCTACCTCAGGAACTGGTCACAGCAGGAAAAATTAACAGCTTTAAAACAGGATTAGATACATTCCTGGAACAAAATAACATTAATGCTTATGAAGAAATGTAAAATCCCATCCCTTCCCCAATATCGCGCCACACCCCTACCCTTCAATTCCCTGGTTGAACTTGACGGACATATGTCTTTTTTCGACCGTACTAACTATATAACTATGATATTTTCAAAGGGGTGAGAGTCCAGTTTACATAAAAAATTTCATACCGGAAATCACAGAAATTGTGTTGCAGTTTTACTGTTTTTGGGGTTTTTTTTTCTTTGTTTTTGTGGGAAAAGATGTTATTTAAGTAATTATAAAAAAAAAAAAAAAAAAAAAACTATTATTGAAAATGGCATTAAAATAAATAAATATATATATATAATTATTATTATTATATTTTTTTTTTATTGGTCACTGCACCTGCACTCACATTTAAGCTCAGAAATGTTTTATT
This sequence comes from Hyla sarda, assembly GCF_029499605.1. Taxonomy (NCBI): domain Eukaryota; kingdom Metazoa; phylum Chordata; class Amphibia; order Anura; family Hylidae; genus Hyla; species Hyla sarda. The sequence continues at coordinate 72,951,029 of NC_079196.1, forward strand.
TATACAGTTATCATTGGGCACTAGTAACCATGGAATATTTTGTGAGATGTTTCCGCCAGAATTTTCTGTGATGTAAAATTTGGCGCAAAAAAAAAATCCAAAGTGGCTGCAAAAAAAAAATTGGGGGTGCGAAAATGAATTTTCACATATTTTCAAAGCAGCACAAGAGATCTTTGAAAATGTGAGGAGAACATGTGTGCGACATGTGTATGGAGCAGAGCTGAATGTGTGATTATGTATAAGCATGACCACGCACACACTCAACTTGGCTACATACACCTGATCACTCACTCAGCTCTGCTGCATTTACAAAATCACACACTCAGCTCTACTACATATACACAATCACACACTCGGCTCTGCTACATAGACACAATCACACACTCAGCTCCTGCTACATATACACACACACTCAGCTCTACTACATATACACAATCACACATATACATTGGGGGAAATTTATCATTGTTGTAGGTACATGTTTTTTGTAGATTGTTTTGGTTGGTCTAAATTTGGTGCAATTGCAAGGCACATGATAAATTTTGTGCAAAGTTCTAAATCTCCACACAGAGTACACCTGAGCTGCACCTCACAGGAAAAGTGGACATAGGGATTTTGTTCTATTGCTTTGAGGCTTGGATTCCATTGAGGTTTTTTGTTCACCAGCAAAAACGCCAGAAGAACGGTCACAGCTTTTTCCTGCATTTTTTCAGTTTTTCTTGTGTTCTTTTTCTTGCGTTTTTGCTGGTGTGTGGTAACAATCATTTTTGGATCATGTGGCAATTTTTTTTACTGCCTTCAGGTACCACTCCATGGGTCAGATGCAGAGGGCCCAGTCCAGAGTGTAAGGAGGTGAGGAGTGATATATAGCGTATACAGGGTGCAGAGCATCACTACTTACCTACGCCAGCTGTATAGCATACTGGGGTACATAGTGTACCCATCAGGGATGTGGAAATCCTATCGCCCGACGCCCGGGACAAGTAGTTTTGGGCGCCGGGCAGGTGAATTGTTCATAGATTTAGCCCTGTATCGGGCGAGCAGGGACAGACAGACTTCCCCCTTATTTTTCTTTAATGTCGGTGTAAGGCGCAGGAGCCGATGGAAGTCTCACACCGGCACTCAGAGTGTATGGAGGGGGCGGTGGCCTCCAGCTGACATAGAGTCCACTTATCTCCCCTCCCGGAGGATGGACGGAGCTCAGAAGACACAGCAGGGTGAGAGAAAGGATGTAGACAGCTCCGTGCACAGCTCTATCCTCCCCCTCCCCCTGATCTGTCTCCCCAGGACCTAATCCACCACGGGGAGGTTGCTAGTTTGCACAGGGAAAACACAGAGCAGGGGGGAGGGGGAGGACGGAAATCTCACCTCACACCGGCGGTGACTACAGCTCTGATGTCCACTCATGGCCGGATCAGGTGAGAAGGCCGAGAATGCAGGCGGCGGCAGGAAGGGTGGTTGTATATGTATGGTGTGAGTGTATGTGTGATGTGTGTATGTAATGTATGATGGGGGGGCAGCGGCAGGTGTATGTATGATGTGTGCATATGTATGGTGTATATCAGTGTTACCCAACCAGGCTTCCTCCAGCTGTTGCAAAACTACAACTCCCAGCATGCCCTGGGCATGCTGGGAGTTGTAGTTTTGCAACAGCTGGAGGAAGCCTGGTTGGGAAACACTGGTGTATATGTATGGTGTGAGTGTATGTGTGATGTGTGTATGATGTCTGTCTGTGTGTGATGTGTATGTAATGTGTGATGTGTGTATGGTGTATATGTATGGTGTGAGTGTATGATGTGATGTGTGTATGATGTCTGTCTGTGTGTAATGTGTATGTAATGTATAATGTGTGTATGGTGTATATGTATGGTGTGAGTGTATGTGTGATGTGTGTATGATGTCTGTCTGTGTGTGATGTGTATGTAATGTGTGATGTGTGTATGGTGTATATGTATGGTGTGAGTGTATGTGTGATGTGTGTATGATGTCTGTCTGTGATGTATGTGTGATGTGTGTATGATGTCTGTCTGTGTGTGATGTGTATGTAATGTATAATGTGTGTATGATGTCTGTTTGTGATGTGTATGTAATGTGTGATGTGTGTATGATGTCTGTCTGTGTGTGATGTGTATGTAATGTGTGATGTGTGTATGATGTCTGTCTGTGTGTGATGTGTATGTAATGTGTGATGTGTGTATGGTGTATATGTATGGTGTGAGTGTATGTGTGATGTGTGTATGATGTCTGTCTGTGATGTATGTGTGATGTGTGTATGATGTCTGGTCTGTGTGTGATGTGTATGTAATGTATAATGTGTGTATGGTGTATATGTATGGTGTGAGTGTATGTGTGATGTGTGTATGATGTCTGTCTGTGTGTAATGTGTATGTAATGTATAATGTGTGTATGGTGTATATGTATGGTGTGAGTGTATGTGTGATGTGTGTATGATGTCTGTCTGTGTGTAATGTGTATGTAATGTGTGATGTGTATGTAATGTATAATGTGTGTATGGTGTATATGTATGGTGTGAGTGTATGTGTGATGTGTGTATGATGTCTGTCTGTGATGTATGTGTGATGTGTGTATGATGTCTGTCTGTGTGTGATGTGTATGTAATGTATAATGTGTGTATGATGTCTGTTTGTGATGTGTATGTAATGTGTGATGTGTGTATGATGTCTGTCTGTGTGTGATGTGTATGTAATGTGTGATGTGTGTATGATGTCTGTCTGTGTGTGATGTGTATGTAATGTGTGATGTGTGTATGGTGTATATGTATGGTGTGAGTGTATGTGTGATGTGTGTATGATGTCTGTCTGTGATGTATGTGTGATGTGTGTATGATGTCTGTCTGTGTGTGATGTGTATGTAATGTATAATGTGTGTATGATGTCTGTTTGTGATGTGTATGTAATGTGTGATGTGTGTATGTAATGTAATGTATGATATGTGGGGGGGGGGGCAGCAGCAGCAGGCCTATGTATGATGTGTGCATATGTATGGTGTATATGTATGGTGTGAGTGTATATGTGTATGATGTCTATGTGTGATGTGTGTATGATGTCTGTCTATGTGTGATGTGTATGTAATGTGTGATGTGTGTATGGTGTATATATATGGTGTGAGTGTATGTGTGATGTGTGTATGATGTCTGTCCTGCGTGTGATGTGTATGTAATGTATAATGTGTGTATGATGTCTGTTTGTGATGTGTATGTAATGTAATGTATGATATGTGGGGGGGCAGCAGCAGCAGGCCTATGTATGATGTGTGCATATGTATGGTGTATATGTATGGTGTGAGTGTATGTGTGTATGTAATGTATGATGTGGGGGGGGGGGCAGTGGCGGGGGTTGTGTATGGGGATATGGGGGCAGTGGCTGGTGTATGTATGATATGTGTATGCATGAATGTTTTGTATAGGAGCGGACTGTCACGTCGGGCATTAGGGCAGTTGTGCCATATAATTTTATTTATTTTCAGTGGCACCCGCACTATATTGCACACCCCCAGAATCCCGCCCCCTTCATACTCACCCGTCAACCAAGAGCCCCACGGATGCACACAAACACGCCCCGAACCAAAACTACAACTCCCAGCATGTTACACCATAACCTAAACTGTAGAACTATAAAGTGTAACATGCTGGGAGTTGTAGTTTTGGTTCGGGTCAGCTGCAGAGCCATAGGCTGCATCAGGGCATGCTGGGTGTTGTAGTTACTAACTGCAATTCCCATTATTCCTTGACACAGCCTATGGCTCTGCAGCTGACACAAACCAAAACTACAACTCCCAGCATGTCCTACAATAACCTTAACTGTCCTACTATACAGTGGAACATGCTGCAACACCCATACAACCATAGGCTGTATCAGGGCATGCTGGGAGTTGTAGTTATCTAGTAATTAAATGCAACTTCCAGCATTTTCTGACACAAAATGCACCACATAAACTGGAGAAGCAGAACCCCCCCCCCCCCCCAGTAACACATAAGTCCCTATTGAGACTGAAAAATAGTGATTAAAATATTTTAAAAGTGCGTTATATATGTGAATAAGCCCCTTTCCTAATAAGTTTCCAATTTTCTTTAAATAAAAATAATGTAGAAAAATAAACATAAGTGATATCGCTGCATGTGGAAATGTCCAGACTATTAAAATATAATGTTAATTAAACCGTATGGTGAACGGTGTAAATGTAAAGAATAGTCCAGAATTGCTCATTTTTGGTCACTTTCATGTGAGAAATTTTTTATAAGGTGATCAAAAAGTTACATCTAGACTTATCTGGTCTTGTCTCGGGTGTAAGAGGCGCTACAGCTCTCCCGCCACTAATAGTCTGACATACTGCGATCGCCTATTAACCCATTAGATCACCGCTGTCAGCAGTGTCTAAAGGATCTTATATCCATCCCTGGTGGTCTAGTGGGGGGGATCAGACTATTTTGGTTGAAATTATTTCATCAACCAGGACAAGTGGATTTTCTTGAGGGACAAGTAGATTGTGTTCCGCTTTAGTCCCCTTGGACAAGTAGTTTTTTTTTTAATTTCCACACCCCTGACCCATGCAGTGGCGGATCCAGGGGGGGGGGGGGGGGTACAACGGGGCAATTATCCCCCCCCCCCCCCCCCCCCCCGAGATTGCTGCCCCCTAGAATGGTGGGGGTGGTGGGGTGACACCCTGTCCCAGCGCTCATCCCTGTCACAAGCTATATTTGTATACTCAGTCTGCAGTGCAGAGGGAGCGTGCACAACAGCGTGTCTGTGGAGTTATCGGCACTTACTCGGCTTCTCTTCCCCCTGATTGGCAGCTTTCTACTGCTCTGCTTGGGTCATGTGACACCAAAACATCACATGACCCCAGCAAGCAGGAAGTGTCTGGAGGATACAGGAGCCCAGCAGTGTTCTAAGGCAGGTAAGATAAACTACCCCCCACCATCCATGCCCACCCTTTTCCAGCATCATCCCTCCCCCCTTCCCAGCACAATCCCTGCTCACCCCCCCCCCCCCTTTCTCACCAGGGGTGCCCCCAGCTGTTGCAATACTACAACTCCTAGCATGCTGGGAGTTGTAGTTTTGCAACAGCTGGAGGGTTGGGAAACACTGACATAAATAAGTGTTTCCCAACCAAGGTGTCTCCAAAGCAAAGCTACAATGCTGTCCAGGCATGCTGGGAGTTGTAGTTTTGTAACAGCTGGAGTCCCCCTGGTTAGGAAACATTGATCTATGTCCTATATCAGGGGTACTGAACTGGCAGACCACGGTCCAGATCCGGACTGCGTCCCCCAGTCATTCGGACCATCCGCTGGATCTCCCCTTATTCATTTGTAGCTGTGTCTTTAAGACGCCAATACAAATGAATAGCCGCGGCCCGGAGCGAGGGAGCGATGTGTCCCTGCCCTGCGCTTCTCCTATGATGCAGGTAGCACCATTAGCTGCCTGCATCATCTGCTCTGGCCAGGCCTGACTAGAAGAGGCCAGAGCAGCGGAGCAGTGCGGGACCTGGGACGGCGATTCTAAGCTCTCAGGTAAAAATTTGTGTTCCCCCATCTGTGACTCTCCAGTTATTGTAGAACTACAGCTACCATCATGACCTTTTGTCTGTGCATGATGGGAGTTGTAGTTTTACAACAGATGGAGAGTTACAGTGGCAAAGTTCATATGGGGGCACAGTGGCATCATTAATTCTGTGGGTACAGTGGCATCATTAATTCTGTGGGTACAGTGGCATCATTAATTCTGTGGGTACAGTGGCATCATTAATTCTGTGACCACAGAATTAATGATGCCACTGTACCCACAGAATTAATGATGCCACTGTACCCACAGAATTAATGATGCCACTGTGCCTACAGAATTAATGATGCCACTGTGCCTCCAAAAGTAATGATGCCACTGTGCCCCACAGAATTAATGATGCCACTGTGCCCCACAGAATTAATGATGCCACTGTGCCCCACAGAATTAATGATGCCACTGTGCCCCACAGAATTAATGATGCCACTGTGCCCCACAGAATTAATGATGTCACTGTGCCCCACAGAATTAATGATGCCACAGTACCCACAGAATTAATCATGCCACTGTACCCACAGAATTAATCATGCCACTGTACCTACAGAATTAATGATGCCACTGTGACCACAGAATTAATGATGCCACTGTACCCACAGTGGCATGATTAATTCTGTGGGTACTGTGGCATGATTAATTCTGTGGGTACAGTGGCATTATTAATTCTGTGGGTACAGTGGCATCATTAATTCTGTGGTCACAGTGGCATGATTAATTCTGTGGGTACAGTGGCATCATTAATTCTGTGGTCACAGTGGCATGATTAATTATGTGGGTGCAGTGGCATGATTAATTCTGTGGTCACAGTGGCATCATCAATTCTGTGATCACAGTGGCATCATTAATTCTGTGGGTACAGTGGCATCATGAATTCTATGGGTACTGTGGCATCATTAATTCTGTGGGTACTGTGGCATCATTAATTCTGTGGGTACAGTGGCATCATTAATTCTGTGGGTACAGTGGCATCATTAATTCTGTGGGTACAGTGGCATCATTAATTCTGTGGGTACAGTGGCATCATTAATTCTGTGGGTACTGTGACATCATTAATTCTGTGGGTACTGTGGCATCATTAATTATGTGGGTACTGTGGCATCATTAATTCTGTGGGTACAGTGGCATCATTAATTCTGTGGGTACAGTGGCATGATTAATTCTGTGGGTACAGTGGCATGATTAATTCTGTGGGTACAGTGGCATGATTAATTCTGTGGGTACAGTGGCATGATTAATTATGTGGGTACAGTGGCATGATTAATTCTGGGGTCACAGTGGCATCATTAATTCTGGGGTCACAGTGGCATCATTCATTTTATAGGCACAGTGGCATCATTCATTCTGTGGGCACAGTGGCATCATTAATTCTGGGGTCACAGTGGCATCATTCATTCTGGGGTCACAGTGGCATCATTCATTCTGGGGTCACAGTGGCATCATTGATTCTATAGGCACAGTGGCATCATTAATTCTGTGGGCACAGTGGCATAATTAATTCTGGGGTCACAGTGGCGTCATTCATTCTATAGGCACAGTGGCATCATTCATTCTGTGGGCACAGTGGCATCATTAATTCTGGGGTCACAGTGGCATCATTAATTCTGTAGGCACAGTGGCCACTGTACCCACAGAATTAATCATGCCACTGTACCCACAGAATTAATCATGCCACTGTGACCACAGAATTAATGATGCCACTGTTACCACAGAATTGATGATGCCACTGTGACCACAGAATTAATCATGCCACTGTACCCACAGATTTAATGATGCCACTGTGACCACAGAATTAATGATGCCACTGTGACCACAGAATTAATCATGCCACTGTACCCACAGAATTAATGATGCCACTGTGACCACAGAATTAATGATGCCACTGTACCCACAGTGGCATCATTAATTCTGTGGTTACAGTGGCATGATTAATTCTGTGGGTACAGTGGCATGATTAATTCTGTGGTCACAGTGGCATCATTAATTCTGTGGTCACAGTGGCATCATTAATTCTGTGGTCACAGTGGCATCATTAAATCTGTGGGTACAGTGGCATGATTAATTCTGTGGTCACAGTGGCATAATCAATTCTGTGGTCACAGTAGCATCATTAATTCTGTGGTCACAGTGGCATGATTAATTCTGTGGGTACAGTGGCATCATTAATTCTGGGGTCACAGTGGCGTCATTCATTCTATAGGCACAGTGGCATCATTAATTCTGTGGTCACTGGCATCATTCATTCTGGGGTCACAGTGGCGTCATTCATTCTATAGGCACAGTGGCTTCATTTCATTGTTTTAGTCAGCCTTAGAGCATAGCATCTGCAAGTAATGTTGCAGGGGAATAGTGTGTGGCAGTAATATAACAGGGGCCCAGTGTGTGGCAGAATTATTTTCAGGGGCACAGTGGGTAGCAGTAATATACCAGGGGCACAGTGGGTGGCAGGTTTATATTCAGGGCAAAGTATGTGGTAGTATTATATTCAGGGATACAGTGTGTGGCAGTAGTATATTCAGGGGTACAGTGTGTGCCAGTATTATATTCGGGGGGTACAGTGTGTGGCAGTATTATATTCAGGGGCCCTGTGTGTGGCAGTATTATATTCAGGGGCCCAGTGTGTGGTAGTATTATATTCAGAGAGTGCAGTGTGTAGTAGTAGTATTAATTTTAGAGGGCACAGTGTGGTAGTATTATATTCAGGGGCACAATGTGTGGTAGTATTATATTTAGAGGGTGCAGTGTATGATAGTATTATATTCAGAGGGTACGGTGTGTGGCGGTATTATATTCAGAGGGTACAGTGTGTTGTATATTCAGGGGGTACAGTGTGTCAGAATTATATTCAGAGGGTGTGTGCCAGTATTATATTCGAAGAATACAGTGTCTGGCAGGTTTATAATAATTATTGTTTTCATATAGAGGATCAGAATCATAGTGAGGAGACGTCTGGGCGTCTGCAGAGAGAAGATTTAGCTGGAACAAGTCCCGTGGTAAGTACATCTGAATTAGATAAGGAAAGACTATAGAGAAGACGTCACCTGTAGTCACTCATATCATTCTGTATCCTCCTCACTATGTCCTATCAGAGCTGGAGTCACTGCAGTTATGATGGGTGAAACAACAACTCCCAGCATCCCCTCACAACTGCTTAGGTCATACTGGGAGCTGTAGTTTTAAATGGTAAAAACCTCTTTAGCACTTTCCCATTCTGTGGCAATTGGTATATTTGATTATTATTCTGACATGTGAACATGGCCTAAGAGTCTTAAAGAAGGTTAGGACTGTATGATACATTTAATAATATTGTAAGTTCCGTAAGCAACACCTTGTTTTCTGTCCGCCAACACAAAATACTCTAATAGTGCCCCTCCCGAGACTCGACTCTGGATCCGCCCCTGGACCCATGTATACCATTCAGGAGCCAAGCAAGGAAAGAGTTAACTCACGCTGCTGCTGAGCAGCAGAACTACGTTTCTAGGTCAGGAAACCGGAGAAATGAATGGAAAAAGAGTTCCTCTCAATGACGGCGCTGGTCCAGGATTGAATGAAATTGTTTTATTATATACAGTGCAACGCGTTTCGATCCCGAACAGGGATCTTCATCAGGCATAGTGTACATACTGGAAAATACTTGCTTTTATAAGACAACAATTGAAGAAAAAAAAAAAGGGGGGGGGGGGGCGATGACAACTTCCGGAGTGCCGTAGAAGCTGTGTGCAAAAAACATACACATTAATAAAACTAAAATAGCATAAAACAATTGAATAAATAAGTAAAATAATTGTAATGAAAGGCCTGATATATTGTCTAAATAAAAACCAATATAATACATTTATTTAATTAACCCCTTAAGGACGCAGGACGTACTCAAACGACCCCTTTTCCGAGTCCTTAAGGACTCAGGACGTTTGAGTACGTCCTGTCATATCCCGGCCCCCCGCCGCTAGCCGGAGGGGCGCCGGAGCCGGATGCCTGCTGAAATCGTTCAGCAGGCATCCCGGCATATCGCCTAGGGGGGTCATGATGACCCCCCATGTCGGCGATCGCAGCGCATCGCTCGCCAATTCAGACGAGCGATGCGCTGCGATTCCGTTCCCCGCCGCTCGCCGGGTGGGGATCGGAGCCGGATGTCTGCTGATTTCTATCAGCAGACATCCCGGCAGTGTGCCGGAGGAGGTCCGGAGGACCTCCTATACCGGCGATCGCTGCAGGACGCTGGTAACTACTAACCGGCGTTCTGCAGCGGTTCCAGGTCATCAGGGTCACGTGTGACCCTGTGACCTGGATATAGATGGTGACTGGTGGTGTAGTATACACCACCAATCACCATTCATGCTGTACTGGGGGCTGGCATTGTGGCCACCCCCCTCAGTACAGCTGTGATTGGGTGGCCAAAGTGGCCATACCAATCACAATGTAGTGGGAGGGGATCTGGTGGGCTAGGAGCATGTTGCTCCGTTCTGCCCGCCATTTCAGAGAGATCTGGTGTGCAGGACGGAGCCCCGTGCTGCCCACCATCCCCTCAGTAAAAAAAAAGTGCCCCTTGCCCCCTTTCTGTGGCCCCTTGGCACAGAAATCCCCAGGGATAGCTTTAGATTAGGTAGGGACAGGTTAGGGTTAAAAAAAAAAGTCTTTTTTATTTTTTCCAGCGTACCTCAGTGGGTGTCCGTGGGTCCGTAGCACCTTTAGCTGCGTGACCCCGGCCCTGCTGGGTCGCTGCGGTCTGCCGCCAGCGTTTTTTTTGGGGCGCAGATCTTTTTTTCTTTTTATTTTTTCCTAAGCGTGTGTGCGGACCCTCTTAGTTATAAAAGAGCGGTCCGCCACCGTTTGTTAAAGCCCACCCGCCGCTGATCAGTCCCGTAGTACTGATCAGCGTTTTTTTTTGTGGTGCCGCCGTTTTTTTTCGGGTTTTCTAGCGTGTTTTTGCACCCATAGGCGGTCCGTGCCCCCAGTAGCAGGCGTGTACTGTGTGGCCGGACCTTACCTGTGTGTGCGGCGTGCCTCACCGCTGTCAGTGATTTATCACTGATCAGCGTTTTTTTTTGGTGGTAAAGGCACTTTTTTCGGTTACCGCTTTCTTTTTTTGCACCCATAGGTGTTCCGTGCCACCAGTAGCAGGCGTGTACCGGACCGTACCTGTGTGTGCAGCCTGTCCCACCGCTGTCGGTGATTTATCACTGATCAGCGTTTTTTTGGGGTTCAGGCGGGTGCATTTTTTCGGGATTAAGCGTTTTTTTTATTTTATTTTTCGGTTTTTTTGTGTGGGGGTCTGTGTACAAGCCACCAGCCACTGTTCTGGGCTGAGTGGCCGGACCCCCCACTGACTTCTGCGCCCCCTGCCGCCACAAGCGCTAATCAGTGCGCACACCATTGATTAGATAAACGCTTTTTTTGGGCGCAGGTCTTTTTTTGCGTTAGAAGTCCCCTTTCTAAAAAAAAATAAAAAAATAAAAGTCCCCTTTTTTATATTTTTTTTCTTTCTGTTAGGGCGGTTAGTTTAGTTAGGTTAGGCTAGGGAGGGTTAGGGAGGTAATATCGCACCACACCACACGCAGCACATACACCAATAAAGTTTTTCCACACACACACACACACACACCCCCCCCCCCCCCGTATCCACATTAGAGTAGGGAAATGGCCCGCAGAGTGTTCTCGGCAGAGGAGGCATATGACCTAATTGCCTCCGACACCGAGAGCGGCTCAGAGGACGATGAAGACCCCACCTTCCTTATTTCATCGTCCTCCTCATCATCTAGTTCAGATGATGAGCCAAGGCGGCGGAGACGCCGCCGTGCGGTGCCGCAAACCTCCTCTGCCCTTGACCCTGTGCCCCATGCTAGTATGAGTCCCCCTGGCGCTCATACTAGTGAAGCCCCCCTGCCAAGGTCACTGGTACCTCGTACCGGAGAACTTGACTGGGCTGAGGCAGCGGACCACGAGCCCGTGATTCCTGAGTTTGTTGGCGACTCAGGAATCAAAATTAACATTGTCGGGTTCACTGAAAAGGACTTTTTCGGTCATTTTTTCAGTGACGACTTTGTTAATTTGATGGTTACACAGACGAATCTGTATGCCCAACAGTTCGTCGCCGCTAACCCGGGCTCATTTTTAGCTAGACCCGGCGGCTGGACTCCAGTCAGCAGCCGAAATGAGGACCTTTTGGGGCCTCGCGCTGCATATGGATATAGTTAAAAAACCCTGTGTCAGGCAATATTGGAGTGGGGACGTCTTTTACCAGACACCCCTCTACAGTATGGCCATGACACGTCCCCGGTTCGAGGCCATTCGGAGATGTTTGCATTATGCTGATAATGCGGCATGTCCCCCCCGAACTGATCCTGCGTATGACCGCCTGTATAAAATCAGGCCGGTCATCAATCACTTCGGGGCCAGATTTTGGGAGGCCTATGTCCCGGGCGGGAGGTTTCTATTGATGAGTCGCTCATCAGCTTCAAGGGGAGACTCAGCTTCCGGCAATACATCCCAACCAAGCAAGCGCGGTATGGCGTGAAGATGTATAAACTTTGCGAGAGTACCTCCGGGTACACTTGCAAGTTTATAGTGTATGAGGGACGAGATTCCCGTTTTGAACCCCCAGAATGTCCCCCCACTCTGGGTGTTAGCGGGAAAATCGTTTGGGGCCTTTTGCACCCATTGCTAGATAAAGGTTACCACCTTTATGTGGATAACTTTTATACTAGTATCCCTCTCTTCACATCCCTCGCCGCCAGATCCACGGTCGCTTGTGGGACAGTCCGTAAGAATCAAAGAGGCCTTCCGCCCCATCCCCTACATGCTCCTATCCCCCGGGGTGAGTCCCGTGCCTTTTCCCATGAGAACCTGTTGTTGGTCCGGTATAAGGACAACCTTATGCTCACCACAATTCATGGGAATGGCAGCACCCCTGTCCCTGTGCGAGGTACCGCGGGACCGGTCCTCAAGCCTGATTGTATTCTGGACTACTATATCAGTATATGGGGGGAGTTGATCTTTCTGATCAAGTCCTCAAGCCATATAATGCCATGCGGTAAACACGTGTATGATATAAAAAAGGTTGCGGTCTACATGGTACAGGTTGCCATGTACAACTCTTTTATACTGTACCAGAACGCTGGCAACACAGGGACATACCTGGAGTTCCAAGAGGTAGTTCTAAAGGCCCTCATCTTTGGTGACCGCCAAGGAGTGGGTCAGAGCACCTCTGGAACTTTAGGTCCCCGGATCGTCCCAGGCCAACACTTTCCTGGTGTGATCCCCAACACTAGAAGGTCGGGACGAACCCAGAAGAAATGCAGAGTGTGTTACAGGAAGGGGAGACGGAGGGACACCACCATTCAGTGTGACACTTGCCCAGATAATCCTATTATAATAAATATAATAAAGCATAGACTGCTTCAGGGAGTATCACACTTCCATGGAGTACTAAATTTTCCATCCTTTGCCCTAATTTTCATTCCCCAGAATTCGGCTCCAATGTACCAGTCCAGGGTACATTGACTTCCAAATTTTGTACCAAAATACCCTATCCCCCCCGCCCAAAAAAAAAAAAAACCTTTTTCCCAATACTCCAATATTTTTTTTTTTCTTCCCCCTAAAAAATGGGTCATGGGTCACAGAGTCAACAGCATTGGAGGTTTGCAGTTGCCTCAAATGCGCATCGCTCTCTCTCTCCACCTGAGCGGGTTGCGCATTTGAGGTAACAGAATAGGGACGGCCCCACACATCCCCTTCCCAGAATGATGATTCAGAGTATAGGGTTTGGGGCGGGCATCATTTTTACTTTTGGCTGTACTCTGGGTCATCATTCTGGGAAAATAATTGGCATATCAGTACTAAAATTGCAATTTTCTTCCCCCCATAGTACACTTCATCCATTCCTGGAAAATAAATTAAGGGAACACCCGTCTGTTCCAAATCTCCACTTCACCCTATACACCTTCCCTAGGGGGGTGTACTGTTAATAGTATTCTCACATGTGGGTGTTCCTTTCTTGTATTTTCCTCTGAATGTATGTAACTGTTAGGTCCGTAACAAACATCTGCCTCAAATGCGAAGAGTTCTTGCTGAGCTCTGTCGTATTTCCAGGCGACAATTCGGAGTCACATGTTAGTTGTTCCCAGAAAGATGAAGCAGAGTATAGGTTGAAAATTGCAATTTTCAAAAGCTACCCTTCATCCATTCCTGGAAAATAAATTTAGGAAACACCTGTGCATTAAAAATGTCCTCTTTACCCCTATACCCATTCCTCAGGGTGGGTACTTTCTGTAATGGTGTCACATTTGGGTGTTTCATTTTTGTATTTTCCTCGGAATGTATGTAACCGTCAGCTACTGATATGCCATAGGTCACAAATACAAAGTGACCTCTATGACTTCTGAGCCTTGTTGTGCGCCCGTCCAGCACGTTACCCCATATGTGGATGTATTTTCATAGTCAGGGGAAAAAGCCCTCCAAAATTTGTAACCCAATTCCTCATATTACCCCATGTGAAAATGTTAAAAATTGGGTAACCCCAGCATTTTAGTGTAAAAACATCTTATTTTTCAATTTATGGCCCATTTTTCAAAAAACCTGTGAGGTGTTATTTTCCACTGTACCCCTTGTTACGTTCATTGAGGGGTGTAGTTTCTAAAATTGTGTCACATGTGTTTTTTTTTTTTTTCTGTTGTGGGCTTTATAAATGCACTTGACCCCCGACTTCGATTTCAACAAAATTTCCCTCCTTCTATTCTGAGCATTGTAGTGCGTCCACAGAGCAATTTACATCCACATATGGGGTATTTTTTTTTCTCAGACAAAGTTGTTCTACAAATTTTGGGGGCCTTTTGCCCTATTACCCAATGTGAAAATGACATATTTGGGCTAACACTATCAATATAGTGCAAAAAAATAAAATTTTTCACTTTTACGGCCCATTGTTCAAAAAAAACTGTGAGGTGTAAGTACTCACTGTAACACTGTTACGTTCCCCAAGGGGTCTAGTTTCCAAAATGGTATGCCATGTTTTTTTTTTTTTTTTTGCTGTTCTGGCACCATAGGGGCTTCCTAAATGCGGCATGCCCCCAGAGCAAAATTTTCTTCCAAAAAGCCAATTGTGACTACTTCTCTTCTGAGACCTGTAGTGTGCCAGTAGAGCTTTTTTCACCCCCATATGGGGTGTTTTCTGAATCGGGAGAAATTGGGCTTCAAATTTTGGGGGGTATTTTCTGCTTTAACCCTTTGTAAAAATGTAAAAATTTGGGGAAACCAAGCATTTTAGGTAAAATTATATATTTTTTTAACATATGCAAAAGTCGTGAAACCCCTGTGGGGTATTAAGGTTCACTTTACCCCTTGTTACATTCCCCAAGGGGTCTAGTTTCCAAAATGGTATGCCATGTGTTTTTTTTTTTGCTGTCCTGGCACCATAGGGGCTTCCTAAATGCGGCATGCCCCCAGAGCAAAATTTGCTTCCAAAAAGCCAAATGTGACTACTCCTCTTCTGAGACCTGTAGTGTGCCAGCAGAGCACTTTTCACCCCCATATGGGGTGTTTTCTGAATCAGGAGAAATTGGGCTTCAAATTTTGGGGGGTATTTTCTGCTTTAACCCTTTGTAAAAATGAAAACATTTGGGGAAACCAAGCATTTTAGGTAAACATTTTTTTTTTTTGACATATGCAAAAGTCGTGAAACCCCTGTGGGGTATTAAGGTTCACTTTACCCCTTCTTACATTCCCCAAGGGGTCTAGTTTCCAAAATGGTATGCCATGTGTTTTTTTTTTTTGCTGTCCTGGCACCATAGGGGCTTCCTAAATGCGGCATGCCGCCAGAGCAAAATTTGCTTCCAAAAAGCCAAATGTGACTACTCCTCTTCTGAGACCTGTAGTGCGCCAGCAGAGCACTTTTCACCCCCATATGGGGTGTTTTCTGAATCGGGAGAAATTGGGCTTCAAATTTTGGGGGATATTTTCTGCTTTAACCCTTTGTAAAAATGTAAAAATTTGGGGAAACCAAACATTTTAGGTAAAATTGTTTTTGTTTTTTTTACATATGCAAAAGTCGTGAAACCCCTGTGGGGTATTAAGGTTCACTTTACCCCTTGTTACATTCCCCAAGGGGTCTAGTTTCCAAAATGGTATGCCATGTGTTTTTTTTTTTTTGCTGTTTTGACACCCTAGGGGCTTCCTAAAGGTGACATGCCCCCCAAAAACCATTTCAGAAAAATGTTCTCTCCAAAATCCCCTTGTCGCTCCTTCCCTTCTGAGCCCTCTACTGCGCCCGCCGAACACTTTACATAGACATATGAGGTATGTGCTTACTCGAGAAAAATTGGGCTACAAATACAAGTAAAAATTTTCTCCTTTTACAACATGCAAAAATTCTAAAATTGGGTCTACAAGAACATGCGAGTGTAAAAAATGAAGATTTTGAATTTTCTCCTTCACTTTGCTGCTATTCCTGTGAAACACCTAAAGGGTTAAAACACTGACTGAATGTAATTTTGAATACTTTGGGGGGTGCAGTTTTTATAATGGGGTCATTTGTGGGGTATTTCTAATATGAAGACCCTTCAAATCCTCTTCAAATCTGAACTGGTCCCTGAAAAATATCGAGTTTGAAAATTTTGTGAAAAATTTGAAAATTGCTGCAGAACTTTGAAGCCCTCTGGTGTCTTCCAAAAGTAAAAATTCATAAATTTTATGATGTCAATATAAAGTAGACATATTGTATATGTGAATCAAAAATTTTTTTATTTTGAATATCCATTTTCCTTACAAGCAGAGAGCTTCAAATTAGAAAAATGCCAAATTTTCAATTTTTTCATCAAATTTGGGGATTTTTCACCAAGAAAGGATGCAAGTTACCATAAAATGTTACCACTAAGTTAAAGTAGAATATGTCACAAAAAAACAATCTCGGAATCAGAATGATAAGTAAAAGCATTCCAGAGTTATTAATGTTTAAAGTGAGAGTGGTCAGAATTGCAAAAAACGGCTGAGTCCTTAAGGTGAAAAAGGGCACAGTCCTTAAGGGGTTAAATAAAAAAGTGCTGAGTGCTATGATGAAAATCCACCAGTAGATGGCAGTGTGTAACAGCCGAAGTAGAGACATTTACCATGTTTATGTACATTATTAGGCTAGTACAGGGGAGAGCGAGCGGGGATATAACGATCGCTGCTAACGGCTTTAGAACAAGCGCATATCCCGGGATGTACTCAGGAAATAAGGTAAGGAAAATAGGTAAACTGTCAGTTGAAAGAGTTAAATGGCTGCGAGTGGCATTAAATGAAGCATATAAGTATGAATATATCTGGATTAGTTGAAAGTGTATTTATTGTGTTTGTTTCCAAGAAATGAATGGGATAATTTTACAGTATCACTTCTGAGAGTTCATTAAGTCCATCCGGAACTAAAGTACCCATTCGATATATCCAATACATTTCTTTTCTTTTCTACTGTTCAAAACGATTTGAGATATGTGTTGGAATTGCCTCTATGGGTATGATGGTTATAGGATGCTGTACATCAGGATGAGATTGTGCGCAATGCCTGGAGACTCCATGTAATAAAAATGTATTACGGATATTATAACAATGTTTATTTAATCGATTATGGAGGGGCTGTGTGGTGCGTCCTACATATTGTAGCGAACAGATACATTGTATAACATACATAACATGGTCTGATTGGCATGTTAATCTAGTTTTAATGTTAAATGTATCTCCCATTTTTTTAGAGGTCAGGAAACCGCATACGGGTCAAAAATGAGCCGACCGGAGTCAGCGTTTGACTCCGGTCGGCTCATTAAAGTAAATGGAGTTCAGTGCTGGTCCGGCTGGGATACGGGAGAGCCCGGTTTGCCCCTCCCCCAGCCGTATCTGGCACTCGTAATGGAAAAACAAAGTGTGAATGCAGTCTAAAACAGATCAAATGTTCTCATAGCCGAGGGCTCAGTATCTTAAAGGGGTTCTCCGGTGCTTAGACATCTTATCCCCTATCCAAAGGATAGGGGATAAGATGCCTGATCGCGGGAGTCCCGCCGCTGGGGACCCCCGTGATCTTGCACACAGCACCCCGTTTGTAATCAGTCCCCGGAGCGTGTTCTCTCCGGGTCTGATTACCGGCGACCACACGGCCGGCGGCGTGTGACGTCACGCCTCCGCCCCTGTGTGACGTCACGCTCCGCCCCTCAATGCAAGCCTACGGGAGGGGGCGTGACAGCTCCGGGGACTGATTACAAACGGGGTGCCGCGTTCAAGATCCTGGGGTCCCCAGCGGCGGGAGTCCCGCGATCAGGCATCTTATCCCCTATCCTTTGGAGCATAAGAGAAGTGTTAAAAAAAAAAAAAAATCATTAACCCTTTCAATTATCCCTTCCCCTAATAAAAGTTTGAATCACCCGGCATTTCCAAGAATAAAAAAAACACAGTGTAAATAAAAATAAACATATGTGGTATCATCGCGTGCAGAAATGTCCGAATTATAAAAATATACTGCTTTTTAAACCACACGTTCAATGGCGTATGCGCAAAAAAATTCCAAAGTCCAAAATAGCGCATTTTTGATCACTTTTTATACCACAAAAAAGTGAATAAAAAGTGATCAATAAGTCTGATCAGAACAAAAATGATACAGCTAAAAACTTCAGATCACGGCGCAAAAAATGAGCTCTCATAGCGCCCGGAACACAGAAAAATAAAAAAGTTATAGGGGTCAGAAGATGACCATTTTAAACGTATAAATGTTCCTGCATGTATTCATGATTTTTTTCTGAAGTGATACAAAATCAAACCTATACAAGTAGGGTATCATTTTAACCGTATGGACCTACAGAATAAAGATAAGGTGTAATTTTTGCCAAAAAATGTACTGCGTAAAAACGGAAGCCCCCAAAACTTACAAAATAGAGTTTTTTCATCAATTTTATCGCACATTGATTTTTTTTCCCGTTTCACCGTAGATGTTTGGGTAAAATGACTAATGTCATTACAAAGAAGAATTGGTGACGCAAAAAATAAGCCATCATATAGAATTTTAGGTGAAAAGTTTAAAGAGTTATGATTTTTTAAAGTTAAGGAGGAAAAATTGAAAATGAAAAAACGGAAAAAGCCCGGGTCCTTAAGGGGTTAATGGAATGAGTAACCTCGTCTTTACAGAGAATTGCAGTGACCATACAGTGTGAGAAGAAATGGTAAAATATTGTCAGAAGGTTCCTCAGTAAGATTGTAAGAAAGCTCGGCTAACATCTTAAAGGGGTACTCCGGCCCTGAGACATCTTATACCCTATCCAAAGGATAGGGGATATGATGTCTCCCCATGGGGGTCCCGCCGCTGGGGACCCCCGCAATCTTGTATTCGCCACCCACCTGTTTGAGCTGCACACAGCGGTGCCAGCTCACAAACAGCCGGGTGGCGACCACGGGGCCAGAGTATCATGACCACCCCCCCCCCCCGCCTCCGTGTGATGTCACCCCCCCCGCCCCCCGTATGCAAGTCTATGGAATGGGGGGTAGAGGAGTGTACATGGGTGACAGAGGGGGGATGGCCAAAGTGGACATGGATGACAGGAGGGACAGAGGGGTGATTAGGGTGGAGGGACAATGGTGACAGATGTAGACTGGGGGGTAGTCAGAGGGGTGGATGGGGGGGGAAACATGTGTTGCAGAGGAATGGACAGAGGTGGCCAAGGTGGACATGGATGACAGGATGTGGACACGGGAGATATGGGGGTGAACAGGGATAACGGGGGTGGACAAGGATGACAAGGGGGATAAAAGAGGGGTGACAAAGGGATAGAGGGGTGAATAGGGGGGTAGACATGTGTTACAGGGGGGTGGACAGGGAGGGGTGGACATGGGTGACAGGGATAGACAGGGGGTGGACATGGATGACAGGGGTGAGGGGGGGGGTGGACGGGGTTAAGAAGGGGTAACAGAGGGTACGAAAGGGTACAGTACCTTTTTGCCATATTTCTTCACTACACTGGCACAGTAATCAGGCGCAGCTTCCACCTTCCTCCCCTCTCCGGCAGGGCAGCGACTCAGGGCTCCGACAGGGC
The DNA here is from genome assembly GCF_029499605.1 of Hyla sarda. Classification (NCBI taxonomy): domain Eukaryota; kingdom Metazoa; phylum Chordata; class Amphibia; order Anura; family Hylidae; genus Hyla; species Hyla sarda. The sequence continues at coordinate 72,970,644 of NC_079196.1, forward strand.
ACTCACTCACTGGGACGCTGGGGGGGGAGGGGGACGCTGGGGCACGGGTCATTACACCGGCACGGTAATCCGGCAGAGCACCGCCAGTGAACTCACTCACTGGGCCGCTGGGGGGGGGAGGGGGATGCTGGGGCACGGGTCACTACACCGGCACGGTAATCCGGCAGAGCACCGCCAGTGCACTCACTCACTGAGCCGCAGGGTGAGAGGAATGCAGGGGGTTGCGATGTGTGCACGCACAGCAAAGCGCACACATACTTCCCTTCCCCCCGCGGCGCCATAAATTTCAGACGCGCAGGCCAGGCCGGTGAATAAAAAAATAAAATATTTGCCGTCAAAATCCCGCGGCACCCCAGTTGGGAATCACTGCCTACTGCGGGAGGGGGGGGGGTTAATCTGGGGGTACTACCTGTCTACTGGGGGGGGGTCTAATCTGAGGGTACTACCTGTCTACTGGGGGAGGGGTCTAATTTGGGGGTACTACCTGTCTACTGGGGGGGGGTGTAATTTGGGGGTACTACCTGTCTAATGGGGGGGTCTAATTTGGGGGTACTACCTGCCCAATGATACATTTTCATAATTTTTCATAATTCATATTTTTATGACCATATTTCATAATTTTAACCCCTTAAGCACCGAGGTGATTTTGGCCTTAAGGACCAGAGCATTTTTTGCAGATCTGACCACTGTCACTTTAACCCCTTAAGGACTCAGCATTTTTCCGTTTTTGTATTTTCATCTTTTCCTCATCACCTTCTAAAAATCATAACGCTTTCAATTTTGCACCTAAGAATCCATATGATGGCTTATTTTTTGCGCAACCAATTCTACTATGCAGTGACATTAGTTATGTTACCAAAAAATCCACGGCGAAACGGCGAAATCATTGTGCGACAAAATTGAAGAAAAAATTTCCTTTTGTAAATTTTGGGGGCTTCCGTTTCTACGCAGTGCATTTTTTGGTAAAAATAACACATCATTTTTATTCTGTAGGTCCATACGGTTAAAATGATACCCTACTTATATAGATTGGATATTGTATTACTTCGGAAAAAAATCATAACTACATCATGCAGGAAAATTTATATGTTAAAAATTCTCATCTTCTAACCCCTATAACTTTTTTAGTTTTCTGCATACAGGCCGGTATGAGGACTCATTTTTTGCGCCATGTTCTGAAGTTTTTAACAGTCAAACCAAGAATCTTTTATTGAAAAGAATAATGATAGCAGTACAAAAGGCAAAAGATAAATAGTAAAATGCCTTTACAGGCATAAAATCACATAATAACAGATAAAACAGAGAACATCGAGGTTACATCATCTCGTTGGTTCGCACATAAACAAAGAACATTTGCATGGAAAACAGTACAAATACAGGGTAATGGCAGGATCGGTCGTCCCAAACAGTCGCCTCAAGCACATATAATACCTAGGAAAATTCCCCGCCCCCCAGTTCAATATAGAGAAAGGCAATTCTGCATAGGTGGGCAATAAGAGGAGGTCTGCCATTCTTCCCATAATTTATCAAAATATTCCACCCTGTTCTCACGAATGGCAGACAATTTTTCACAAAGCATAATAAAGTTAACTCTATCGATAACCTTCTGAAATGACAATAACGGGGATTTCCATTGGGCCGCTATATGAATCCTGGTAGCCATAAGAATGAATTGAGCCATTCGAAAGGTGCGGAATGGCATCCTACTGGGTCTGTTGCTTAAAAGACAAAAAGATGGGGAACTGGGCATGCGGTCACCAAATAAATCTACCAGGACAGCATGAACCCTTCTCCACAATTGCGCTACCGTAGGGCAGCTCCACCAAATATGATGCATAGAACCAGTAGTCTGACATCCCCTGAAGCAAAGAGGAGACACCGATGGGTATAGTGTGTGCAATCTAGAAGGGACCATATAGACTCTATGTAGGATTTTAATAGATGTCTCCATCAAGGAGACCTGCCAACTACCCTTACTAATAGCCGTGCAACAAGCATGCCATTGGGGCAAAGATAGGGTCACACGGAGGTCACGTTCCCAGGCTACCATGAAGCGCAGTTTAGTATCAGTAGGGGGAGCATTTAGATGAGCATAAATGCGAGAAAGCATGCCTGGCAACGTAGGACCATAAAGCAAGGCTGCTTCATAGAATGTAGTATGTACCTGAAAGCCTTTAGGTCCCAACGAGGAGTAATATGATAGGATTTGAAGGGCCCGGAAATATTCCCCAGGCGGGAGTGTATGTATAGAGCAGAGTTGTGTTATGGTGATCAATTGTTTACCCACCAGCAGGTCAGATAATTTAGTTAGTTTAGCAGAGCGCCACCAAGAATATAAAGCGGTGGAAATGCCAGGTTGAAAAGAGGGATTAGAAAGAAAGGGGAGGAGGGGAGGTATAGGAGACTGCAGACGGAATTTGAAGCGAACCAGACGCCAAAGAGACAAGGAAAACAGAGTGATTTGCGCCAAAGAGGAGAGAAGAGCTGAGACAGGACAAGAGGACCACATCAAGGCGGAAAAAGAGTAGGGAGAGATAAGGGATGCCTCCAACCCCACCCATCTAGGGGCATTTTGCGTGGCGTGTGTGAGGGCTAATTGGGCCAGGCGAGCAGCATAGTAATATTTCAGCAAGTTGGGGACCGATAGGCCACCCACCCTTTTATGATAATGCATAACAGTCTTATTAATGCGGGGTCGTCTCCTGTTCCAGATGTAATGGGAAATGGTGTGTTGAAGAGAGCATATGTCTTTTTTCACTACCGGGATGGGAAGGGAACGGAACAAATACAGGATTCGTGGAAGAATAACCATTTTGCATACATTTATGCGACCTATCCACGAGATATGGGGTACCGTCCACTTAGTGAGATCCGCTTTAATAGAGCGAAATAGTGGAGGATAGTTTGCCGCATATAAAGTTTTAAGGGATGAAGTAAGAGTAACACCTAGATAGGACAGGCCTTGGGAGGAATCATGAAACCCAAAATTTAATGAAATCAATTGACGTGTCAAAGGTGGGACATTGCAATACATAACCTCGGATTTGGCCACATTCACCTTCAACCCCGACAGCCCAGCAAACCTGTCCAAGAGGGTGAGTAAATTAGGTAAAGTAACTAAAGGATTCGTTAACGTCAGGAAAAGGTCATCTGCAAATAGACTAGTTTTATATTCCAGCGAACCCACCACAAGGCCCTTAATGTCAACATTGTCTCTAATAGCAACCGCCAAGGGCTCCATCACGAGCGCAAAAAGCGCCGGTGAGAGGGGGCATCCCTGGCGTGTTCCCCTCCCTATAGATATAGATGAGGGTGAAGTGGAGGGCAGCTTCAAGTAGGCCGTTGGGGCCGAGTAAATGCCACGCAACATGCTAACAAAGGGACCCGAAATGCCAAATTTCGACAGTACCTGAAACAGGTAGGGCCACAAGACCGTATCAAAGGCCTTTTCTATATCTAGCGCTAGGGCGACCATGGGAGTTTTAGTTACATCTGAATAGTTGATAAGGTTTAAGATCTTCCTAATATTATCTGGGGCTTGTCGGCCTGGGATAAATCCCACCTGATCTTGGTGGATAAGAAAGGGCAAATAGGAATTAAGTCTAGAAGCCAGAATAGAGGTAAGTAGTTTAGAATCGACATTAAGAAGAGAGATAGGACGATAGTTAGAGGGTAGAGTGTGGTCCTTAGAGGGTTTAGGCAAGACAGTGATCAAAGCATCAAGAAATTCAGAGGGAGGTTTGGCGCCAGAAAAAAGGGAGTTGAAAAAGGAAACAAGATGAGGTATTAGCAAAGAGGAAAAGGTTTTAAAGTAGGAGGCAGAAAATCCGTCCGGGCCGGGAGACTTGCCCAATTTAAGACGGTCATTGGCCCATTCTACCTCCTCCACCGTGATGGGTCCATTCAAGGCCTCCCGGTCCAAAGCAGATAAAGATGGGTGAGACAATTGAGAGAAAAAGGCATTGAAAGAAGCAGAATAATTAGGGGGAGAAGGAGGAGCCGAGTAGAGGTGAGAATAGAAGGAAGAAAAAGCCTCATAAATACGATCAGGGTGGGATGTGCGGAGGCCCGGTCTCAACTGAACACTATGTACCCGGTTAAATGAGGAAGTTTTCTTAAGCATAGCCGCGAGCAACCTGTCAGGTTTATTAGCCAACCTATAATAGGTTGCACCCGTCCACCTCAAAGCTTTCTCAACCTTAGTAGAAAGCAGGGCATCCAACTGCAACCTAGTATCCGCAATAGACTTATAAAGATAGGGGGTAGGATCCTGCTGATGGGCAAAAACCAATCTAGACAATCTGGCCTCCAAGGCCGCCTGGACTCTAGACCTATCACGCTTAATACCCGAGGCCATAGAGATCAGGCGTCCGCGGATGTAAGCCTTATGGGCCAACCATGTCCAATGCGGAGACGATTGTGGGGAGCTATTTAAAGAGAAGTAGGAAGTAATATCACTCTCCAATTGGGTTTTAATTCTAGGCATAGTCAATAGAGACTCATTAAGTCTCCACCTAAATGGCAATATGAGAGTGGACATAAAATTAAAGACTGACAACACCAGATCATGGTCCGACCATGACACGGGTACATGACGAGCATAGACCAGCTGAGACACCGTCGCAGCGTTGACCAAGATCCAGTCTATCCTCGTGTAGTGGCGTTGGACCGGGGAATAATAGGTATAACCTCTACTGGCACCGTTATGTTCCCTCCATGTGTCCACAAGAGAGTGCATAGCAAACAGACTGGATAATAGGCGTTGTTGAGTCCCCGACCTACGAAATTGAACCGTATTAGAACGGTCCAACTTGCCATTATAAACAAAATTAAAATCACCAGCCCACAACAATGTCTCAAAAGTCAGGGAGTCAAGAATGGAACACATATCTCTAAAGAATAAAATAGGGTTGTCGGTGGGGGCGTAAGTATTCACAAGACAGATAGATTTCCCATACAGAGTACCTAAAATAATTAGATAACGACCTTCAGGATCACATTTCGCCTCCGTCACCTCAAGTGGAAGGGAGTTGTGCAAGAAAATAGCAACTCCTCTACACTTAGTGGTAAAGGATGCCCTGTACATTCTCACAAAAGATTTATGAAGAAAACTAGGGTAACAAGTCACAGTAAAATGCGATTCTTGTATACAGACTATGTCAGGTTTGAGGCGGACATATGTATGGAAAGCCATTTTCCGTTTGTTAGGGGAGTTAAAGCCCCTAACGTTATGTGATATTATCCTACACATATTGGGTAAAATTAAAAAAGCAAAATATCAAAGGAGAAGGCAAACCATCACCCACATATACTTTACAATAGGCGACGACCGATCCTGTTACACTGCCTCCATCACAAAGGAAAGGTGTAGCTGGTAAACCTCCTGAAACAAAAGAAAAATATTGAACACATTTCAAAGAGCTTTGTGCCGCGGTTTACACCGTTCACGTCAGTTTTGTAAAAGTGGGCGTGTCCACGTATATTTTCTGCTTTACATGATGGGCACTAGGTCTTCTCCAGGAAACTATAGACCGGTAAGTCTAACGTGCATTGTGGGTAAATTGTTTGAAGGATTTATACGGGATTACATACAGGAATACATAGGGGATAATTGTATTATAAGTGATAGCCAGCATGGATTTCCTAAGGATAGAAGTTGTCAAACCAATCTAATTTGCTTTTATGAAGAGGTGAGTAGAAGCCTTGACAGAGGAATGGCTGTGGATATAGTGTTTCTGGATTTTGCTAAAGCGTTTGATACTGTCCCTCACAGACGTCTGACAGGTAAGTTAAGGTCTTTGGGTTTGGAAATTTTAGTTTGTAACTGGATTGAACACTGACTCATGGATCGTACCCAGAGAGTGGTGGTCAATGATTCGTACTCTGATTGGACCCCGGTTATTAGTGGTGTACCCCAAGGTTCTGTACTGGGACCGCTGTTGTTTTAATTTATTTATCAATGATATAGAGGATGGTATTAACAGCTCTTTTTCTATCTTTGCAGATGACACAAAGCTTTGTAGCACGGTACAGTCTATAGAGGATGTGCATAAGTTACAAGATGACTTGGATAGACTAAGTGTCTGGGCCTCCACTTGGCAAATGAGGTTCAATGTGGATAAATGTAAAGTTATGCATCTGGGTACTAATAACCTGCATGCGTCGTATGTCTTAGGGGGGATTAAACTGTCAGAGTCACTGGTAGAGAAGGATCTGGGTGTACTTGTAGATCACAGACTACAGAATAGCATGCAATGTCAGGCTGCTGCTTCCAAAGCCAGCAGGATATTGTCATGTATCAAAAGAGGCATGGACTCAAGGGACAGGGACATAATACTCCCCCTTTATAAAGCATTGGTACGGCCTCACCTGGAATATGCTGTTCAATTTTGGTCGCCTGTACATAAAAGGGACACTGTGGAGCTGGAAAGGGTGCAGAGACGCGCGACTAAACTAATATGGGGCATGGAACATCTTAGCTATGAGGAGCGATTAAAGGAGTTACAATTGTTTAGTCTTGAGAAGAGACGTCTAAGGGGGATATGATAAACGTATATAAGTATATTAATGGCCCATACAAAAAATATGGAGAAAAACTGTTCCAGGTTAACCCCCCCCCCAAAGGACGAGGGGGCACTCCCTCCGTCTGGAGAAGAAAAGGTTTAGTCTCAAGGGGCGACACGCCTTCTTTACCATAAGAATTGTGAACTTATGGAACAGTCTACCTCAGGAACTGGTCACAGCAGGAAAAATTAACAGCTTTAACCTCCCTGGCGGTATGATTCTGTCTCGAAATGTGTACCAAAAGCGGTACAATTTTTTTTAACTGAATTTCACATCTCCCTCCGCCCATTTCACATCTCCCCGTCACATTCCCCTCTCCCTTGTCACATCCCCCGTCACATTCTCCCCCCTCCTTGTCACATTCTCCCCCCTCCTTGTCACATTCTCCCCCCTCCTTGTCACATTCCCCCCCTTGTCACATTATCCCCCTTCATGTTACATTCCCCTCCCCCTGTCACATCCCCCCCTTGTCACATCCCCCCTTCATGTCACATCCCCCCTGTCACATTCCCCCCCTTGTCACATTCCCCCCTGTCACATTCCCCCCCCTCTCACATTCCCCCCCTCTCACATTCCCCCCTTGTCACATTCCCCCCTTGTCACATTCCCCCCTTGTCACATTCCCCCCTTGTCACATTCCCCCCTGTCACATTCCCCCCCTGTCACATTCCCCCCTTGTCACATTCCCCCCTTTGTCACATTCATCCCTTGTCACATTCCCCCCTTGTCACATTCCCCCCTTGTCACATTCCCCCCCTGTCACATTCCCCCCCTGTCACATTCCCCCTTTGTCACATTCATCCCCCCTTCTCACCTTGTCCTGCAGCAAATACACTAGGTTTGCCGGCAGATTTCATACCTAGTGTATCTGCTGCAGAACAAGCCCTTTCCCCTTCAGCCAATCACAGGCTTTACACCACTGCGGCCTGTGATTGGCTGAAAAGTGAAAGGTCCTAGAAGATGAATAGTGAAGAGAGGACACCCTGGACCGCACGGAGGGGAACGACATCTGCAGGGACCGGGACTAGGTGAGCAAAAGGTTTTTTTATTTTACTACTTCTTCCTTTTACACTTAGCTCAGTGTTTTTCTACCAGGGGGCCTCCAGCTGTTGTGAAACTCCTACTCCCAGCATGCCCGGACAGCCTTTGGCTGTTCGGGCATGCTGAGAGTTGTAGTTTTGCAACAGCTGGAGGCCCCCTGGTAGGGAAACACTGACTTTTAGTATTTTTCTTTACCTGCTCTGGCCGGCCCCCGCAACGGGAGCCGACCAGAGCAGATAATCGCATGTTTTCCCGGGGGGCCGCATCGCTATATCACATTGCTTTTGCGATATATCGTGCAGCCCGGCCGGGAACTCTGCAATTCTACCCCGAGCGTGACTCGGGGTTACCGATCCTGGCAGGGAAAATTAACCCCGAGTCACGCTCGGGAATACCGCTCAGGAGGTTAAAACAGGATTAGATACATTCCTGGAACAAAATAACATTAATGCTTATGAAGAAATATAAAATCCCATCCCTTCCCCAATATCGCGCCACACCCCTACCCTTCAATTCCCTGGTTGAACTTGATGGACATATGTCTTTTTTCGACCGTACTAACTATGTAACTATGATATTTTCAAAGGGGTGAGAGTCCAGTTTACATAAAAAATTTCATACCGGAAATCACAGAAATTGTGTTGCAGTTTTACTGTTTTTGGGGGGTTTTTTTCTTTACTTAAATAACACCTTTTCCCACAAAAGCAATTATAAAAAAAAAAAAATTAAAAAAAAACTATTATTGAAAATGGCATTAAAAAAAATATATATATATATAGAATTTTTTTTTTTTTTTTTATTGGTCACTGCACCTGCACTCACATTTAAGCTCAGAAATGTTTTATTTAACGCACATTGACAGGATTGTGGAGCCGGATGGTACCCAACACGTAGACACTGGCCCTATAGCAACGGCTTTCCGGGACTTCTACTATTCTCTTTATAACATACACCCAACTAACCCCACGCCATTGCCACGCACGCAGGCAATCCAAACTTTCTTGTACCGATTGAATTTACCTACCCTCACCACACTGGAAGGGGAAACATTGCTGGAGCCTTGCACTGCTGAGGAGGTTGAGGCAGTAATAAAGTCCTTCCCCATAGGGAAGAGCCCGGGACCAGATGGCCTGAGCTTACAATACTATAAAAAGTTGGGCACAGTCTTGCTGCCTCGGCTTACTCAGTGGTGCAACGCGTTACTTGGAGGCACCCATTTGCCGCCCCAATCCCTAGAGGCACACATCACTATTCTACCAAAAGAAGGTAAAGACCCTCTACTGTGCTCGAGTTATAGGCCCATTTCACTTTTGAATATGGACCTAAAGATCTGGGCTAAGCTGTTGTCCATGAGACTTCGCCCTCTCCTCCCTGGCCTCATTCATGTGGACCAGACTGGTTTTGTGAAGGGCAGGGAGGGGAAGCATAATGCATTACGAGTCATGCACGCTATTCACTATGCCACACAAAAAAAGATCCCTCTACTCCTTCTCGGCACAGATGCCGAGAAGGCGTTTGATAGGGTAGCGTGGGACTACATGAACAAGGTGTTAACCAAATATCGCATCCCTGATCGCTTCATCCGAGCTATCATGTCCCTATATAGTGAACCCAGCGCACGGGTTAGGGTCAATGGCACTCTTTCTGAACCTTTCCCCATATGTAATGGGACGCGACAAGGGTGCCCCCTATCACCGTCACTGTACGTCCTCGTGATGGAGACTCTTCTCCAGGCCTTGAGGCAGGATGGGGCGATTAGGGGATTGCAAATAGGGGATAGGCCTCATCTTACGGCAGCATTCGCTGACGATCTGCTCATAATGATCACTAATCCTACTGAAGCCCTGCCTCGTGTCCAATGCGTTATTGAAGAGTATGGAACCCTATCCAATTTCAAAGTAAATTATAGTAAGTCGGAGATACTGAACATCACGATACCCCCTCGTATAGCCTCGAGTCTACAATCTTCCTCGTCTTATAGATGGCCATCTAAACACATCACATACCTGGGCATAGCCCTTCCCTCGTCGCTGAGCAACTTGTTTGACCTTAACTATGTACCCTTACTGACTAAAATGAAGAATAAAATTGACTCCTACAAGTTACCCTTCCTTTCATGGGTGGGGCGACTCAACCTCCTACAGACATACATTGTACCGTCCATACTCTACTTACTGCGCATGGTACCCATAGAACTACCTAAATGGTATCTCCTGCAATGGAAACGGCTCTTTGGGGCTTTCCTTTGGTCAGGGAAGCGCCCACGTTTAGCACATTCCCTTCTTACTAGATCTAAGAGGAGCGGTGGCATAGGTATGCCAGACATTTCTATGCTTTATACAGCTAACCATATTCATAGATGGGTTGAGATCACTACTAGAACTAGCCTACTGGGTAGCTCAGAACTTGAATGCTCACAAATGACTTCTCGAGGCTTTGGGGTGGACCGTCATGTCTGGCTGCCTACGCGCCGCTCCCTCTCGCATGTTAATAATCCCCTGTTGAAAGATACACTCACTATCAAAAGAGCTTATGATAAAGGCACAACACAAGGAAACCACGGAAAAACACTGATTTCTCCATGCTTTCCAAGTTCTCTGATTCCATATGCAGTTCACCCTGACATGCAAGAGGCGGACGACTTGTGGTCCCATTTTCAACACGTCCCTGTCAAAACCCTATGTGCCCGAAATCAACCACCCACAGTTGAGACACTATCCACAATAGTCCCACACCTTAAAACTAACTTTCTACATCTTCATATGCTCAGGGAGATGTGTGTTGCATTTCTAAAGGTGTATGTCATTGGTGAAAAGCCAACCTGGATAGATAAGTTGATGCAATTCTCACCAAACTGCAAGCCAAAATTTTCCACATTTAATGCCTGTTTGAGAGATGAGAGGCAAACTTCTGACCCGTTGTACTTGAGATCCTGGGAGGAGGAGTTGGGGCGCAAGTTCACGGACCAGGAGAGGAAATCCATTCTAACAGGCTCCCATGGCTTCTCTAGGTGCGTTAAGCTACAAGAAGGTCATTATAAACTAGTAGCCAGATGGTATAGGACGCCCGAGTTATTATATCATTGGGGTCTGAGTGCTTCCCCTGCATGCTGGAGATGCCATGGGGGCGTGGGCTCTTTGTCTCACATTTGGTGGTCATGCCCCAGGATAACGTCTTACTATTACAAAATCACACACTCAGCTTTACTACATATACACAATCACACACTCGGCTCTGCTACATAGACACAATCACACACTCAGCTCTGCTGCATTTACACAATCACACACTCAGCTCTGCTACATACACCTGATCACACACTCAGTTCTGCTGCATATACACAATCACACACTCAGCTCCTGCTACATATACACACACACTCAGCTCTACTGCACATACACACACACACTCAGCTCTACTGCATATACACACACTCAGCTCTGCTACATAGACACAATCACACATATACATTGGGGGAAATTTATCATTGTTGTAGGTACATGTTTTTTGTAGATTGTTTTGGTTGGTCTAAATTTGGTGCAATTGCAAGGCACATGATAAATTTTGTGCAAAGTTCTAAATCTCCACACAGAGTACACCTGAGCTGCACCTCACAGGAAAAGTGGACATAGGGATTTTGTTCTATTGCTTTGAGGCTTGGATTCCATTGAGGTTTTTTGTTCACCAGCAAAAACGCCAGAAGAACTGTCACAGCTTTTTCCTGCATTTTTTCAGTTTTTCTTGTGTTCTTTTTCTTGCGTTTTTGCTGGTGTGTGGTAACAATCATTTTTGGATCCTGTGGCAATTTTTTTTTACTGCCTTCAGGTACCACTCCATGGGTCAGATGCAGAGCGCCCAGTCCAGAGTGTAAGGAGGTGAGGAGTGATATATAGCGTATACAGGGTGCAGAGCATCACTACTTACCTACGCCAGCTGTATAGCATACTGGGGTACATAGTGTACCCATCAGGGATGTGGAAATCCTATCGCCCGACGCCCGGGACAAGTAGTTTTGGGCGCCGGGCAGGTGAATTGTTCATAGATTTAGCCCTGTATCGGGCGAGCAGGGACAGACAGACTTCCCCCTTATTTTTCTTTAATGTCGGTGTAAGGCGCAGGAGCCGATGGAAGTCTCACACCGGCACTCAGAGTGTATGGAGGGGGCGGTGGCCTCCAGCTGACATAGAGTCCACTTATCTCCCCTCCCGGAGGATGGACGGAGCTCAGAAGACACAGCAGGGTGAGAGAAAGGATGTAGACAGCTCCGTGCACAGCTCTATCCCTCCCCCTCCCCCTGATCTGTCTCCCCAGGACCTAATCCACCACGGGGAGGTTGCTAGTTTGCACAGGGAAAACACAGAGCAGGGGGGAGGGGGAGGACGGAAATCTCACCTCACACCGGCGGTGACTACAGCTCTGATGTCCACTCATGGCCGGATCAGGTGAGGAGGCCGAGAATGCAGGCGGCGGCAGGAAGGGTGGTTGTATATGTATGGTGTGAGTGTATGTGTGATGTGTGTATGTAATGTATGATGGGGGGGCAGCGGCAGGTGTATGTATGATGTGTGCATATGTATGGTGTATATCAGTGTTACCCAACCAGGGTTCCTCCAGCTGTTGCAAAACTACAACTCCCAGCATGCCCTGGGCATGCTGGGAGTTGTAGTTTTGCAACAGCTGGAGGAACCCTGGTTGGGAAACACTGGTGTATATGTATGGTGTGAGTGTATGTGTGATGTGTGTATGATGTCTGTCTGTGTGTGATGTGTATGTAATGTATAATGTGTGTATGGTGTATATGTATGGTGTGAGTGTATGTGTGATGTGTGTATGATGTCTGTCTATGTGTGATGTGTATGTAATGTATAATGTGTGTATGGTGTATATGTATGGTGTGAGTGTATGTGTGATGTGTGTATGATGTCTGTCTGTGATGTATGTGTGATGTGTGTATGATGTCTGTCTGTGTGTGATGTGTATGTAATGTATAATGTGTGTATGATGTCTGTTTGTGATGTGTATGTAATGTGTGATGTGTGTATGATGTCTGTCTGTGTGTGATGTGTATGTAATGTGTGATGTGTGTATGGTGTATATGTATGGTGTGATGTATGTGTGATGTGTGTATGATGTCTGTCTGTGTGTGATGTGTATGTAATGTATAATGTGTGTATGATGTCTGTTTGTGATGTGTATGTAATGTGTGATGTGTGTATGATGTCTGTCTGTGTGATGTGTATGTAATGTGTGATGTGTGTATGTAATGCATGATATGTGGGGGGGGGGGCAGCAGCAGCAGGCCTATGTATGATATGTGCATATGTATGGTGTATATCTATGGTGTGAGTGTATATGTGTATGATGTCTATGTGTGATGTGTGTATGATGTCTGTCTGTGTGTGATGTGTATGTAATGTGTGATGTGTGTATGGTGTATATATATGGTGTGAGTGGATGTGTGATGTGTGTATGATGTCTGTCTGTGTGTGATGTGTATCTAATGTATAATGTGTGTATGATGTCTGTTTATGATGTGTATGTAATGTGTGTATGATGTCTGTCTGTGTGATGTGTATGTAATGTAATGTATGATATGTGGGGGGGCAGAAGCAGCAGGCCTATGTATGATGTGTGCATATGTATGGTGTATATGTATGGTGTGAGTGTATGTGTGTATGTAATGAAACTAAGTGTGTATGTAAAACTAGGTGAGTGGGGGGAGGATAATAAAGCAAAGAAAGCAGACAGTGGGATGGATAGGTTAGAGAGGGGTCAGGACATAATGGCGGGTGGAGAGGAGTCCTGTGGGGGGAGGTTAAGAACAGTGGATAAGGAGATTCATGCGTTACAAACCAGCTGTAAAAATAAATGTAGCCCGAAAAATTGTAATCCCAATAATTCAAAAAATTCCATTAGCCCCAATAACTCAATAACTACAATAAGCCCCATTAACTCAAAAAATACCGTTAGCCCCAATAACTTAAATAACAACGTTAGACGCAATAACGCAAAAAATCCCATTAGCCCCAATAACTTAAATAATAACGTTAGACCCAATAACTCAAAAAATCCCATTAGCCCCAATAACTTAAATAGTACAATTAGCCCTTATAACTCAAAAAATGACATTAACCCCAATAACTCTGAAAATCCCATTAGTGAGACTATATGTGTAAAACTTAATGGAAATGTAAAGTGTATGTTCACAAATGCCAGAAGCCTAGCAAATAAAATGGGGGAGCTTGAGGCCTTGATACTGGAGGAACATATTGATATAGTTGGGGTCACTGAGACATGGCTGGACTCCTCGCATGACTGGGCCGTTAATCTGCAGGGGTTTACATTGTTTCGCAAGGATAGAATGAACAGAAAAGGTGGTGGAGTCTGTCTGTATGTAAGAAGTGGTATGAAAGTCAATGTGAACGATGCCATAGTGTGTGATGATTCTGAGGAGGTGGAATCACTGTGGGTAGAATTACAAAAGGAGGGAAATACTGAAAAAATAGTATTTGGTGTAATCTACAGACCCCCTAATATCACTGAAGAGATAGAAGGTCGGCTGTATAAACAAATAGAGAGGGCCGCCCGGGCAGGTACAGTGGTAATAATGGGAGATTTTAACTATCCAGATATAGATTGGGGTCTGGGGTTGGCTAAAACTACAAAGGGGAGAAAATTCCTAAATTTATTGCAGGATAATTTTATGGGCCAGTTTGTGGAGGACCCAACAAGAAGTGATGCCTTGTTGGATCTGATCATTTCCAACAACGCAGAGCTGGTTGGTAATGTAACTGTGCGGGAAAACCTTGGTAATAGCGACCACAATATAGTTACTTTTGACTTAAAATGTAGAAAACAAAGACAGACGGGGAAGGCAAAAACATATAACTTTAAAAAGGCAAACTTCCCTGGGCTGAGGGCTGCACTACAGGACATAGACTGGGGGGAGGTGTTCTCAAATGCTGATACAGAAGGTAAATGGGACATCTTTAAATCAACTCTAAATAACTATACAGCTAAATATATACCAAAGGGGAACAAATATAAACGATTAAAACTAAATCCTACATGGCTGACAAATGAGGTTAAAAGAGCAATAAACAACAAAAAAATAGCCTTCAAAAAATACAAATCTGATGGGTCAGCTATAACATTTAAACAGTACAAAGAGCTTAATAAAATCTGTAAAAATGTAATAAAAACAGCAAAAATTCAAAATGAGAGACAGGTGGCCGAAGAAAGCAAAACTAATCCTAAATATTTTTTTAGATATATAAATACAAAAAAACCAAGGACAGAGCATGTAGGACCCCTTAATAATGATAATGGGGAGGTTGTCACGGGCGATCAAGAGAAGGCGGAGCTACTGAATGGGTTCTTTAGTTCTGTATATACTATGGAAGAAGGAGCTGACATTGGTCAGGTCAGTGCTGGTAACACATCATATAATGTATTGAACTGGCTTAATGTAGAGATAGTACAAGGTAAGTTAAGTAAAGTAAATGTAAGCAAATCTCCAGGGCCGGATGGACTACACCCAAGAGTTCTTAGAGAGGTAAGTTCAGTAATATCTGTACCCTTGTTCATGATATTTAGAGATTCTCTGGTGTCTGGTATTGTGCCAAGGGACTGGCGCAAGGCTAATGTGGTACCAATCTTCAAGAAGGGCTCTAGGTCTTCGCCAGGCACTTATAGACCGGTAAGTCTAACGTGCATTGTGGGTAAATTGTTTGAAGGATTTATACGGGATTACATACAGGAATACATAGGGGATAATTGTATTATAAGTGATAGCCAGCATGGGTTTACTAAGGATAGAAGTTGTCAAACCAATCTAATTTGCTTTTTTGAAGAGGTGAGTAGAAGCCTTGACAGAGGAATGGCTGTGGATATAGTGTTTCTGGATTTTGCTAAAGCGTTTGATACTGTCCCTCACAGACGTCTGACAGGTAAGTTAAGGTCTTTGGGTTTGGAAATTTTAGTTTGTAACTGGATTGAACACTGGCTCATGGATCGTACCCAGAGAGTGGTGGTCAATGATTCGTACTCTGATTGGTCCCCGGTAATTAGTGGTGTACCCCAAGGTTCTGTACTGGGACCGCTGTTGTTTAATTTATTTATCAATGATATAGAGGATGGTATTAACAGCTCTTTTTCTATCTTTGCAGATGACACCAAGCTTTGTAGCACGGTACAGTCTATAGAGGATGTGCATAAGTTACAAGATGACTTGGATAGACTAAGTGTCTGGGCCTCCACTTGGCAAATGAGGTTCAATGTGGATAAATGTAAAGTTATGCATCTGGGTACTAATAACCTGCATGCGTCGTATGTCTTAGGGGGGATTAAACTGTCAGAGTCACTGGTAGAGAAGGATCTGGGTGTACTTGTAGATCACAGACTACAGAATAGCATGCAATGTCAGGCTGCTGCTTCCAAAGCCAGCAGGATATTGTCATGTATCAAAAGAGGCATGGACTCAAGGGACAGGGACATAATACTCCCCCTTTATAAAGCATTGGTACGGCCTCACCTGGAATATGCTGTTCAGTTTTGGTCGCCTGTACATAAAGAGGACACTGTGGAGCTGGAAAGGGTGCAGAGACGCGCGACTAAACTAATATGGGGCATGGAACATCTTAGCTATGAGGAGCGATTAAAGGAGTTACAATTGTTTAGTCTTGAGAAGAGACGTTTAAGGGGGGATATGATAAGATATGTTCCAGGTTAAACCCCCCCAAAGGACAAGGGGGCACTCCCTCCGTCTGGAGAAGAAAAGGTTTAGTCTAAAGGGGCGGCACGCCTTCTTTACCGTGAGGACTGTGAATTTATGGAACGGTCTACCTCAGGAACTGGTCACAGCAGGAACAATTAACAGCTTTAAAGCAGGGTTAGATACATTCCTGGAACAAAATAACATTAATGCTTATGCAGAATTATAAAACTACATCCCTTTCCCTTATCCCCTTACATCCTTCCCTTCAATCCCCTGGTTGGACTTGATGGACATATGTCTTTTTTCAACCATACTAACTATGTAACTATGTAATGTATGATGTGGGGGGGGGGGCAGTGGCGGGGGTGTGTGTATGGGGATATGGGGGCAGTGGCTGGTGTATGTATGATATGTGTATGCATGAATGTTTTGTATAGGAGCGGACTGTCACGTCGGGCATTAGGGCAGTTGTGCCATCTAATTTTATTTATTTTCAGTGGCACCCGCACTATATTGCACCCCCAGAATCCCGCCCCCTTCATACTCACCCGTCAACCAAGAGCCCCACGGATGCACACAAACACGCCCGAACCAAAACTACAACTCCCAGCATGTTACACCATAACCTAAACTGTAGAACTATAAAGTGTAATATGCTGGGAGTTGTAGTTTTGGTTCGGGTCAGCTGCAGAGCCATAGGCTGCATCAGGGCATGCTGGGTGTTGTAGTTACTAACTGCAATTCCCATTATTCCTTGACACAGCCTATGGCTCTGCAGCTGACACAAACCAAAACTACAACTCCCAGCATGTCCTACAATAACCTTAACTGTCCTACTATACAGTGGAACATGCTGCAACACCCACACAACCATAGGCTGTATCAGGGCATGCTGGGAGTTGTAGTTATCTAGTAACTAAATGCAACTTCCAGCATTTTCTGACACAAAATGCACCACATAAACTGGAGAAGCAGAACACCCCCCCCCCAGTAACACATAAGTCCCTATTGAGACTGAAAAATAGTGATTAAAATATTTTAAAAAGTGCGTATATATGTGAATAAGCCCCTTTCCTAATAAGTTTCCAATTTTCTTTAAATAAAAATAATGTAGAAAAATAAACATAAGTGATATCGCTGCATGTGGAAATGTCCAGACTATTAAAATATAATGTTAATTAAACCGTATGGTGAACGGTGTAAATGTAAAGAATAGTCCAGAATTGCTCATTTTTGGTCACTTCATGTGAGAAATATTTTATAAGGTGATCAAAAAGTTACATCTAGACTTATCTGGTCTTGTCTCGGGTGTAAGAGGCGCTACAGCTCTCCCGCCACTAATAGTCTGACATACTGCGATCACCTATTAACCCATTAGATCACCGCTGTCAGCAGTGTCTAAAGGATCTTATATCCATCCCTGGTGGTCTAGTGGGGGGGATCAGACTATTTTGGTTGAAATTATTTCATCAACCAGGACAAGTGGATTTTCTTGAGGGACAAGTAGATTGTGTTCCGCTTTAGTCCCTTGGACAAGTAGTTCTTTTTTAATTTCCACACCCCTGACCCATGCAGTGGCGGATCCAGGGGGGGGGGAGGTACAACGGGGCAATTATCCCCCCCCCCCCGAGATTGCTGCCCCCTAGAATGGTGGGGTGGTGGGGTGACACCCTGTCCCAGCGCTCATCCCTGTCACAAGCTATATTTGTATACTCAGTCTGCAGTGCAGAGGGAGCGTGCACACAGCGTGTCTGTGGAGTTATCGGCACTTACTCGGCTTCTCTTCCCCCTGATTGGCAGCTTTCTACTGCTCTGCTTGGGTCATGTGACACCAAAACATCACATGACCCCAGCAAGCAGGAAGTGTCTGGAGGATACAGGAGCCCAGCAGTGTTCTAAGGCAGGTAAGATAAACTACCCCCCACCATCCATGCCCACCCTTTTCCAGCATCATCCCTCCCCCCTTCCCAGCACAATCCCTGCTCACCCCCCCCCCCCCTTTCTCACCAGAGGTGCCCCCAGCTGTTGCAATACTACAACTCCTAGCATGCTGGGAGTTGTAGTTTTGCAACAGCTGGAGGGTTGGGAAACACTGACATAAATAAGTGTTTCCCAACCAAGGTGTCTCCAAAGCAAAGCTACAATGCTGTCCAGGCATGCTGGGAGTTGTAGTTTTGTAACAGCTGGAGTCCCCCTGGTTAGGAAACATTGATCTATGTCCTATATCAGGGGTACTGAACTGGCAGACCACGGTCCAGATCCGGACTGCGTCCCCCAGTCATTCGGACCATCCGCTGGATCTCCCCTTATTCATTTGTAGCTGTGTCTTTAAGACGCCAATACAAATGAATAGCCGCGGCCCGGTGCGAGGGAGCGATGTGTCCCTGCCCTGCGCTTCTCCTATGATGCAGGTAGCACCATTAGCTGCCTGCATCATCTGCTCTGGCCAGGCCTGACTAGAAGAGGCCAGAGCAGCGGAGCAGTGCGGGACCTGGGACGGCGATTCTAAGCTCTCAGGTAAAAATTTGTGTTCCCCCATCTGTGACTCTCCAGTTATTGTAGAACTACAGCTACCATGATGACCTTTTGTCTGTGCATGATGGGAGTTGTAGTTTTACAACAGATGGAGAGTTACAGTGGCAAAGTTCATATGGGGGCACAGTGGCATCATTAATTCTGTGGGTACAGTGGCATAATTAATTCTGTGGGTACAGTGGCATAATTAATTCTGTGGGTACAGTGGCATCATTAATTCTGTGGGTACAGTGGCATCATTAATTATATGGGTACAGTGGCATCACTTATTCGGTGGTCACAGTGGCATCATTAATTCTGTGGTCACAGAGGCATCATTAATTCTGTGGGCACAGTGGAATCCTTAATTCTGTGGTCACAGTGGCATCATTAATTCTGTGGGGCACAGTGGCATCATTAATTCTGTGGGGCACAGTGGCATCATTAATTCTGTGGGGCACAGTGGCATCATTAATTCTGTGGGCACAGTGGCATCATTACTTCTGGAGGCACAGTGGCATCATTAATTCTGTAGGCACAGTGGCATCACTAATTCTGTGGGTACAGTGGTATCATTAATTCTGTGACCACAGAATTAATGATGCCACTGTACCCACAGAATGAATGATGCCACTGTGCCTACAGAATTAATGATGCCACTGTGCCTCCAAAAGTAATGATGCCACTGTGCCCCACAGAATTAATGATGCCACTGTGCCCCACAGAATTAATGATGCCACTGTGCCCCACAGAATTAATGATGCCACTGTGCCCCACAGAATTAATAATGCCACTGTGCCCCACAGAATTAATGATGCCACTGTGCCTATAGAATGAATGATGCCACTGTGCCTATAGAATGATTGATGCCACTGTGACCACAGAATTAATCATGCCACTGTGACCACAGAATTAATGATGCCACTGTGACCACAGAAGTGATGATGCCTCTGTGACCACAGAATTAATCATGCCACTGTACCCACAGAATTAATCATGCCACTGTACCCACAGAATTAATCATGCCACTGTGACCACAGAATTAATGATGACACTGTACCCACAGAATTAATGATGCCACTGTGACCACAGAATTAATCATGCCACTGTACCCACAGAATTAATGATGCCACTGTACCCACAGAATTCATGATGCCACTGTGACCACAGAATTAATGATGCCACTGTACCCACAGTGGCATCATTAATTCTGTGGGTACAATGGCATCATTAATTCTGTGGGTACAGTGGCATCATTAATTCTGTGGTCACAGTGGCATGATTAATTCTGTGGGTAGAGTGGCATGATTAATTCTGTGGTCACAGTGGCATCATCAATTCTGTAGTCACAGTGACATCATTAATTCTGTGGTCACAGTGGCATGATTAATTCTGTGGGTACAGTGGCATCATTAATTCTGTGGGTACTGTGGCATCATTAATTCTGTGGGTACTGTGGCATCATTAATTCTGTGGGTACAGTGGCATCATTAATTCTGTGGGTACAGTGGCATAATTAATTCTGTGGGTACAGTGGCATGATTAATTATGTGGGTACAGTGGCATGTTTAATTCTGTGGGCACAGTGGCATCATTCATTCTGGGGTCACAGTGGCGTCATTCATTCTATAGGCACAGTGGCATCATTCATTCTGTGGGCACAGTGGCATCATTCATTCTGGGGTCACAGTGGCGTCATTCATTCTATAGGCACAGTGGCATCATTAATTCTGTGGGTACAGTGGCATCATTCATTCTGGGGTCACAGTGGCGTCATTCATTCTATAGGCACAGTGGCATCATTCATTCTGTGGGCACAGTGGCATCATTCATTCTGGGGTCACAGTGGCGTCATTCATTCTATAGGCACAGTGGCATCATTTTATTGTTTTAAGAGACACAGAGGTGCAATTAGTCAGCGTTAGAGCATAGCATCTGCAAGTAATGTTGCAGGGGAATAGTGTGTGGCAGTAATATAACAGGGGCCCAGTGTGTGGCAGAATTATTTTCAGGGGCACAGTGAATGGCAGTATTTTAAGGGGCACAGTGGGTAGCAGTAATATACCAGGGACACAGTGGGTGGCAGGTTTATATTCAGGGCAAAGTATGTGGTAGTATTATATTCGGGGATACAGTGTATGGCAGTAGTGTATTCAGGGATACAGTGTGTGGCAGTAGTATATTCAGGGGTACAGTGTGTGCCAGTATTATATTCGGGGGGAACAGTGTGTGGCAGTATTATATTCAGGGGCCCTGTGTGTGGCAGTATTATATTCAGGGGTTTCTACTACTGGTAATTTGTGTTTGTTACTCTGGCTTACATATACTGTGTATTAGTGGTTAATTAGCTGTTATGTTGAACATTAATGTTGTTCAGGGCCTACATCACTATAAGCTCATATACAGCGCCTTGATGTTTCTGGAGATGTTTTACGGTGCTTTCGTTACTTGTAGTGATATACCATGATTCAACGTTAACGGTTCCCTACAGTATCGTATACATACTGGTCCCTACAGGGTACTATGCATACGATTCCCTACAGGGTGACATACATACCGTTCCCTACATGGTACTATGCATACAGTTTCTTACAGTGTGACATACGTACGGTTCCATACAGTGTGATATACATGAATTTCCCTACAGGGTAATACGCATACAGTTCCTTACAGTGTATGTTTCATAGATATTGTCCCGGTTTTTGGTTCAGCTCTGTCATGGTATGCTTACGTCATGTACGCTAGGTTGTTTTACCTCTTAGCTATTTATGTTCGGTGTGGTTGGAGGCTGATTGCTGTTGTTAATCCTATAACGTCATCTTTATAGTTTCCTTTCTGGTCATTATACACACCTTGTTACGGCCAGTTTGATCTCACCATTCCAGGTAAGCTTTAAGTCCTCACTTACATGCCTTTTGTACATCACACGCTCCCGTGAGAGAGAGGCTGCCCGACAATACTCGAGCCTTCATATTGTTGTCATTCCTTTGTAAATTACAAACGTTCTTGTCTGGGGTAGATTGTATCGTCAATCTACGAGCCTCTTGTCGTCTTTTGTTTTGTTCGTCACATATGCCCCTGTTAGAGGCATTTCGCTTATGTTATACGGCGTTGCATTACTTCAAGTGATATACCTTGCTTCAACATTAACGGTTCCCTATAGTAGGACATAGATATGGTTCCCTACAGTGACACATACAATACATACGGTTACCTAGAGTGACATTCATACTGTTCCCTACAGGGTACTATGCATACAGTTCCTTGCAGTGTGACATGCATACGATACATACAGTACCATACAGTGTGACATACGTACGATTCCTACAGTGAGACATACTTACATTTCCCTACAGGGTAATATGCATACAGTTCCTTACAGTGTATGTTCCAAAGTTATTGTCCCATTCTTTGGTTTCAGCTCTGTCACTTTATGCTTACGTTATGTGCGCTAGTCAAGTATATTAGGCTATGGTCATAGTATTACACTCACGTTTTCATGTGCTTAAGTCAGGCATATTAGCGTCACATTGTTCTTGTAGACAGGTCAGGTATGGTAAACATCACTATAGATGGCAACATTCCAAGGATACCCAAGCAGGTATGACCAGATTGGTTTTACCTCTTAGCCTTATACGTTCGGTGTGGTTGGAGGCTGATTGCTGTCGTCAATCTGTAAAGCCTCATCTTTATAGTTTCCTTTTTGGTCATTGGTCATTTTATACACCTTGTTACAGTCAGTTTGACCTCGCCATTCCAGGTAAGCTTTAAGTTGTCACTTTACATGCTTTCGTACGTCACATGCTCCCGGGAGAGCTAGGCTGCCCGACAATCCTCAAGCCTTCATATTGTTGTCATTCCTTTGTACATTACAAACTTTCTTGTTTCTTGTCTTTTGTTTTTTGTACGTCACATACGCCCCTGTTAGAGGCAGATTGCACTGTCAATCAACGCGCCTCATGTTGTTAACGTTCCTGCGTTACATACGATTCTGTCTGAGGCAGATTGCATTGTCAGTCCACGAGCCTCATGTTGTTTCCGTTTCTGCGTTACATACGATTCTGTCTGAGGCAGATTGCACTGTCAGTCCACGAGCCTCATGTTGTCGTCATCTCTATCTTCCTCTTATGTTTGTTACTATGCCTCAGATTGTGGTCTTAGCTGTACACGTCTTAGTGTTAAGATCTTTGGTGTGGATGTAGCTTCTGAGCCTTTTGTTGTATGTTTTTTCTTGTCAAACGTGTACATGTTGGTAGATTTGCCCATATTGGAGTTTGTAACCTGCTGGTCATGTATATTTTCTTTTGCGATAAGCCTCGGGCGTAGCAGTAATTATCTTCTTTACACCTGCAAGTATGAGGATACTGCCTTACTGGTACACAAAACCTCAGGTTAAGGATGTTATATTCTTTTATGTTTTGTCTATGGGGGTCTTTCTTTTGTTGTCACTTATGTATAGCATGGTTCAATAGGAATACTTATATGTGTAGCAAGGGACACATGCAAATTATTATTATTTTTTTCTTTCTCTCCACGCACTACCTATCCAAATACCTACTGATGTCTGTGTTTTGGCCACTTCTCAATCTAACCGACTCATTGTACCTTCTGTCTATCTAGCAATTCTCCAACATTTCCTATCTCTGTCACTTGGGTTACCTTTATCCATGTGCACCCTGGTAGTACCATTCTGGTAGGCGCTATGCATCCAGTAGTGCCAAGTGGTATATCCAGAATTCCTTTTTGGTTTCGGCTCCATAACAGCTGAGCCAGCTCCTGGGTAGGGGCTTCTCTTTGTCAGTTATCACTTAGATGTTAAGTAAGTTAGGGCACTTTTATCGCTCTGTTCCATTGACACGTTCCAACCAACGGCTGTTAACTGGAGCATGTTGTCTATTTCGGGTTCATATGAAGTAGGTTATACTTAGCCATTAATTCATGCATTACCTAACTGATGTATTTTGCCCCCTTTCTATAGGATACCCTTACGGCCAGCCAGGCACACCCCAGGCCGAATTATCCATGCTAATGGTACCCTACTTACGGTACATATAAGAATCCGACCACAAGTGGACTATGCATATGATACACTATACACAATTGGCATGTCTAACTAGACAATTTTGTAGCTGAATATACAGACTTATATGACTTTACTGTACATTATATCACCTTATATTATGTAACATTAGATACATTTCTTATACTAATAGGTGCGGATTGGGCTGCCGGAGGCTCTCTACTCAATGCCTTGGCTACTGGGGCCCTTGGGCAATCAAGCACTTCTCCCCAGAACACATTTTATTTTATGCTAGACATTTTTATGTATACATGTAATACAAAGCTAGACATTTTTATATAACCCTTTTTCTTTACTGTTGTGCTTAGGTTAGGGACAGGATACTTACTGGCCAGGTAGGTTCCTGTGCACAAACAGGGTTAAGAGGCTTTGAGCTGATAATGGTTTACCCATTAGATACACTTGTAGTGAATGATCAATGAAGTATACTTGAGGTGTATACTGACTTATGTGTATGTAGTTTATCTACATATGTTTATGTACATGTTTTTAGACTAATCCCTATATCTTGCTGGGGGTTGTCCAAAATTAGAACTTGTGGATCTACGCAACACCATCTCTATTGACACATGAAGTCGGCGATGGGGGCAGTGTAAGTAACTCCTGACTGTGTCTGGATAAACCCCAATAGAAAACAACTACCACCACGCAGGATTTTGTGCTTTGACTTTGTAGCACAGTAAATTTATACATATTACCCTTCTCGGGTACAACCATATATACATTTCTACCTGTTTACGTGTGACATATGTACATGATAATACCACTTGGTGTACAACTAGCTTGTACTAAATTTGCTGAGGGTCAGAGACCATGCAATTGTAGGACAGAAAACTGACACAATTCAACCATAAATATCATGAAGAAGTTTTTTATGGAGCGTTCAATGGTTCTCACAAAAGGGAGTCTATAATGTCCTTCGCTCAAAATCACAAATATTAGGTGAACTGGACACAACTTTTAGAATCTCCAATACGGGAGTCTCTCGGCTAGGCCGGGCACAAAACTTACAATTCCAGTTTCTTCACTGTAAAATCTTCTTGACACCATGTGTCAGGCACTGGACTTAAACCGTTGCTGAACCTGGAACAAAACACAGTTAGTCCTACGACCATAAGGAACAATAAACATTTTCAGATAGCATCACTCTGGTGCTTTATTCTTTCTTTTTAATGCAGCAGGAACGGGATGTTCTCTTTCTTCCCAATCCCGACTACTAGGAGGAGCCATCGGCTGACTAATGAAGCAAGCTCTTCGGGACTGGGCCCCTTGCAAGGGGTCGACGTGGGTATCCCAGGACACATGGGACAGGGTAGAATTTGAGATGGTAGGTTGGACATTCACTACCACCTGGACTGCAGCAGCTTGTGCCACAGAAGGATGATCAGTTGGTGCCGGCTCTTTGGGCCAAACCTACGCCACTGCAGGAGGGGGCCCTGGCACTTTTGTGGGTTCCCATGTTGGGGGCCACACCTCCGATGAGATAGGCCTGGGTGCACTGTGGATGAATTGGGTGCGCCGTCTTTTAGGGTGTTGTCTCTTTAAACTGGATAACTGCTGCAGAAGTGTCAGGGTAGTCCTCTCGGACGACGATCTCCTTGACATTTGGAGTGAAGAGTCCAAAGGGGTAAGAGTCCCACTCTTCTGAAGGGAAGTAGGCAAAGGGGATCTGAGTTGGACGGCTGGGCCTGGTAATAGCAGCAGCCCATTCCCCTCTCAGGCTCTTCACAGGGCAGTGGTGGATCCAGGGGGGCAACGGGGCAATTGCCCCCCCCCCCGAGATTGCTGCCCCCTAGAATGGTGGAGCCAAAGCTGTAAGCTTCCGCTCCACCATTCACAAACCTTGGCTGTCACAGAGCGAGCGTGCACACAGCGTGTCTGTGGAGTTATCGGGCACTTACTCGGCTTCTCTTCCCCCTGATTGGCAGCTTTCTACTGCTCTGCTTGGGTCATGTGACACCAAAACATCACATGACCCCAGCAAGCAGGAAGTGCCTGGATGATGCAGGAGCCCAGCAGTGTTCTAAGGCAGGTAAGGTAAACTACCCCCCACCATCCATGCCCACCCTTTTCCAGCATCATCCCTCCCCCCTTCCCAGCACAATCCCTGCTCACCCCCCCCCCCCCCCCACCCCTTTCTCACCAGAGGTGCCCCCAGCTTTTGCAAAACTACAACTCCTAGCATGCTGGGAGTTGTAGTTTTGCAACAGCTGGAGGGTTGGGAAACACTGACATAAATAAGTGTTTCCCAACCAAGGTATCTCCAAAGCAAAGCTACAATGCTGTCCAGGCATGCTGGGAGTTGTAGTTTTGTAACAGCTGGAGGCACTCTGGTTGGGAAACACTGAGATAGGACATAGATCAGTGTTTCCTTAACAAGGTGCCTCCAGCTGTTCAAAACTACAACTCCCAACATGCTAAGTTTTGTAGTTTTGCAACAGCTGGAGTCCCCCTGGTTAGGAAACATTGATCTATGTCCTATATCAGGTGTACTCAACTGGCAGACCACGGTCCAGATCCGGACTGCGTCCCCCGGTCATTCAGACCATCCGCTGGATCTCCCCTTATTCATTTGTAGCTGTGTCTTTAAGACGCCAATACAAATGAATAGCCGCGGCCCGGAGCGAGGGAGCGATGTGTCCCTGCCCTGCGCTTCTCCTATGATGCAGGTAGCACCATTAGCTGCCTGCATCATCTGCTCTGGCCAGGCCTGACTAGAAGAGGCCAGAGCAGCGGAGCAGTGCGGGACCTGGGACGGCGATCCTAAGCTCTCAGGTAAAAATTTGTGTTCCCCCATCTGTGACTCTCCAGTTATTGTAGAACTACAGCTACCATGATGACCTTTTGTCTGTGCATGATGGGAGTTGTAGTTTTACAACAGATGGAGAGTTACAGTGGCAAAGTTCATATGGGGGCACAGTGGCATTAATTCTGGGGCACAGTGGCATCATTAATTTTGTGGAACACAGTGGCATCTCTAATTCTGTGGGTATAGTGGCATCCTTAATTCTGTGGGCACAGTTGCATCATAAATTCTGTGGGCACAGTGGCATCATAAATTCTGTGGTCACAGTGGCATCCTTAATTTTGTGGGACACAGTAGCATCCTTAATTCTGTGGGTATAGTGGCATCATAAATTCTGTGGGCACAGTGGCATCATAAATTCTGTGGGCACAGTGGCATCATATTCTGTGGTCGCAGTGGCATCCTTAATTTTGTGGGACACAGTGGCATCCTTAATTCTGTAGGCACAGTGGCATCATTACTTCTGGAGGCACAGTGGCATCATCATTTCTGTGGGTACTGTGGCATAATTAATTCTGTGGTCACAGTGGCATCATAAATTCTGTAGGCACAGTGGCATCATTAATTCTGGGGATACAGTTGTGTCATTAATTCTGTGGGTATAGTGGCATCATAAATTCTGTGGGCACAGTGGCATCATAAATTCTGTGGGCACAGTGGCATCATATTCTGTGGTCGCAGTGGCATCCTTAATTTTGTGGGACACAGTGGCATCCTTAATTCTGTAGGCACAGTGGCATCATTACTTCTGGAGGCACAGTGGCATCATCATTTCTATGGGTACTGTGGCATAATTAATTCTGTGGTCACAGTGGCATCATAAATTCTGTAGGCACAGTGGCATCATTAATTCTGGGGATACAGTTGTGTCATTAATTCTGTGGGTACAGTGGCATCATTAATTCTGTGGGTACAGTGGCATCACTTATTCGGTGATCACAGTGGCATCACTTATTCTGTGGTCCCAGTGGCATCATTAATTCTGTAGGCACAGTGGCATCATTAATTCTGTGGGGCACAGTGGCATCATTAATTCTGGGGATACAGTTGTGTCATTATTTCTGTGGGACACAGTGGCATCATTAATTCTGTGGGACACAGTGGCATAATTAATTCTGTGGGTACAGTGGCATCATTAATTCTGTGGTCACTGGCATCATTAATTCTGGGGTCACAGTGGCATCATTCATTCTACAGGCACAGTGGCTTCATTTTATTGTTTTAGTCAGCCTTAGAGCATAGCATCTGCAAGTAATGTTGAAGGGGAATAGTGTGTGGCAGTAATATAACAGGGGCCCAGTGAGTGGCAGAATTATTTTCAGGGGCACAGTGAATGGCAGTATTATTTTAAGGGGCACAGTGGGTAGCAGTAATATACCAGGGGCACAGTGGGTGGCAGGTTTATATTTAGGGCAAAGTATGTGGTAGTATATTCAGGGATACAGTGTGTGGCAGTAGTATATTCAGGGGTACAGTGTTTGCCAGTATTCGGGGGTACAGTGTGTGGCAGTATTATATTCAGGGGCCCAGTGTGTGGCAGTATTATATTCAGGGGCCCAGTGTGTGGCAGTATTATATTCAAGGGCCCAGTGTGTGGCAGTATTATTTTCAGGGGTACAGTGTGTGGCAGTAATATACCAGAGTCACAGTGTGTGGCAGTATTATATTCAGGGGCCCAGTGTGTGGCAGTAATATATTCAGGGGGTACAGTGGGTGGCAATATTATATTCAGGGAGTACAGTGTGTGGCAGTATTATATTCAGGGGTACAGTGTGTGGCAGTAATATACCAGAGGCACAGTGTGTGGCAGTATTATATTCAGGGGCCCAGTGTGTGGCTGTAATATATTCAGGGGCCCAGTGTGTGGCAGTAATATATTCAGGGGGTACAGTGTGTGGCAATATTATATTCAGGGGCCCAGTGTGTGGCAGTATTATATTCAGGGGTACAGTGTGGGGCAGTATTAAATTCAGGGTATACAGTGTGTGGCAGTATTATATTCAGGGGCCCAGTGTGTGGCAGTATTATATTCAGGGGCCCAGTGTGTGGCAGTATTATATCCAGTGGTTACAGTGTGCAGCAGTATTCAGGTTATACATCCTCCACACTTCAGTTGTTAGTTTGCTATTGCCTTCATGGCGCTGAGGCCGCTAGGTGTGCACCAAGCATTAGCATACAGCTTGGACCTTTACCGGATGGCAGACCTGGATAAGCGGACCCTCACTAAAAATAGGTGAGAACCCCTGGTCTATATATATTCCCTATCTATCTATGTCAGAGTTTCCCAACCATGGTGCCTATAGCTGTTGCAAAACTACAACTCCCAGCATGTTGGGGCGACACCATTTTCTACCGCAACGGGTGACACAAACCCTAGCAACGCCACTGGCTGTGAGTACACAGCGTGTGAGCTGCGGGGTCGCGATCCACTGCAGGCCGGCGCGATGACGTCACATCATCGCGCCGGCGCCCGGAAATCCCGTCCCCGCGGCCAGCATACTGTAAGTACTAAGAGTATGCTCAGGGCCCAGGGGATTTGGGGGACAGAATATGTGCCACTGTTAAGGGCACTATATCGTACAGGAGGAGGGGGGAGGGGGATTAAAAAACTTAGGGGAATTTTTTATGTGAGGGGCTGCAAGGCAAAGCACTGGGGGCACTATATGTGAAGAGCACATGACAGGGGGGCCCCCTGTGCTGTGCCCCTCACATATAATGCCCCCTGTGCTGTTCCCACACATATAAATGATATGTGTGGGGGGCACAGCACAGGGGGTATTATATGTGAGGGGCACAGCACAGGGGGCATTATATGTATGGGGCACAGCACAGGGGGCATTATGATATAATTCCCCCTGTGCTGTGCCCCACACATATAATGCCCCCTGTTCTGTGCCCACACATATAATGCCCCCATCATGCGCCCCTCATATAAAATGCCCCCATCCTGTGCCCCTCATATATAATGCCCCCATCCTGTGCCCCTCACATATAATGCGCCATCATGCACCCCTCACATATAATGCCCCCTGTGCTGTGCCCCTCACATATAATGCTCCTGTCATGTGCCCGAAACATATAATGCCCCCTGTGCTGTGCCCCTCACATATAATGCCCCCTGAGGGGACAGGGCAGGGGGCATTATATGTGAAGGGTGCATGACAGGGGCATTATATGTGAAGGGCACAGCATGGGGCATTATATGTGAGGGGCGCATAATGGGGGCATTATGTGTGAGGGGTGCATGATGGGGGCATTATATGTGAGGGGTGCATGATGGGGGCATTATATATGAGGGGCACATGATCGGGGCATTATATGTGAGGGGCAAAGAACGGGGGCATTATATGTGAAGGGCACAGCACAGGGGGCCTTATATGTGTGGGACATATAACAGGAGCATTATTTGTGAGGGGCACAGCACGGGGGGCATTATATGTGAGGGGAACAGCAAAGGGCACATTATATGTGAGGGGCACAGCACGGGGGGCATTATATGTGAGGGGCACATGATGGGGGCATTATATGTGAGCGCATGATGGGGGAATTATATGTGAAGGGCACAGCACAGGGGGCAATATATGTTAGGGGCACAGGGCATTATTATGTGGGGGGGGAACAGGACGGTTCATGTAGGGGCACAAGATGGGGCATTATTACTATATGTGAAGGCACAGAGTGTTCTGCATTTCAGAAATATATTGTAGATTATGAGGATTTTCTGGGGTGGTACATTTTTTTTATGGGCAACAATACATTAGGGTATTTTATTCAGAGGGTGCACTGCACAGCAAGTTATATTCAGAGAGTGCAGTGTGTGGTAGTATTATATTCAGAGAGTGCAATGTGTGGTAGTATTATATTCAGAGAGCACAGTGTGTCGTAGTATTATATTCAGAGGTTACAGTGTGTGGTAGTATTATATTCAGAGAGTGCAGTGTGTGGTAGTATTATATTCAGAGGTTACAGTGTGTGGTAGTATTATATTCAGAGGGTGCAGTGTGTGGTAGTATTATATTCAGAGGGTACAGTGTGTGGTAGTATTATATTCAGAGAGTGCAGTGTGTGGTAGTATTATATTCAGAGAGTGCAGTGTGTGGTAGTATTATATTCAGAGAGTGCAGTGTGTGGTAGTATTATATTCAGAGAGTGCAGTGTGTGGTAGTATTATATTCAGAGAGTGCAGTGTGTGGTAGTATTATATTCAGAGAGTGCAGTGTGTGATAATATTAAATTTAGAGGGCACAGTGTGTGGTAGTATTATATTCAGAGGGTGCAGTGTATGATAGTATTATATTCAGAGGGTACGGTGTGTGGCGTTATTATATTCAGAGGGTACAGTGTGTTGTTTGTTCAGGGGATACAGTGTGTCAGAATTATATTCAGAAGGTATGTGCCAGTATTATATTCGAAGAATACAGTGTCTGGCAGGTTTATAATTATTATTTTCATATAGAGGATCAGAATCGTAGTGAGGAGCTATCTGGGCGTCAAGTTCTGCAAAGATTTAGCTGGAACAAGTCCCGGTGGTATGTACATCTGAATTAGATAAGAGAAGACTATAGAGAAGACGTCACCTGTAGTCACTGATATCATTCTGTATCCTCCTGTGTGTGTCCCATCAGAGCTGGAGTCACTTGTAAGTTCTGCAGTAATGATGGGTAAAACAACAACTCCCAGAGCATCCCCTTACCACTACTTAGGTCATACTGGGAGCTGTAGTTTTAAATGGTAAAAACCTCTTTAGCACTTTCCCATTCTGTGGCAATTGGTATATTTGATTATTATTCTGACATATGAACATGGCCTAAGTCTTAAACAAGGTTAGGACTGTATGATACATTTAATAATATTGTAAGTTCCGTAATCTTATTTTCTGTCCGCCAACACAAAATACTCTAATAGTGCCCCTCCCGAGACTCGACTCTGGATCCGCCCCTGTCACAGGGGTGTACTCAACGATTTCCCCAGGTTTTAGAGAGTGCTTTTCAGGAGGCAGATAGTGTCTTTGCACCGCCCTCCGGTTCACAAAGAGGGTGCCTCCGTGGTGACAGTCCATTATAGTGCCGCAGCCCCTGATGCGGTCAAACTTGATGACTGTAGCTCTCCTGCGCTCAAGGGGAGGCTCGCCTTCCTTAGGTTGCTCGAGCCTGCGAATGTAGTATGACTCTAGCTGTTTGGTATCTTGCTGCTGCCGTTCCCTCTCCTCAAACGATAGCCGCCTCGGCCCGTAGCGCTCTAGCCTCTCCGCCCTCATCTGCTCTAGTATGGCAGCCACTTCGGCATCTCTTTGGGCTTTTTCTGACCGGGCCGGAGGAATGGGAGGCAGGGATTTCCCAGGCAATGGAAGGATATTTTCCCACTTATACTTGATGATGGCTGGCTCATCCCCGAACAACCATCTAGGGAGCGGGGGTGATGGTGGGCGCTCGGCCGACTGAGGGGCTGACTGGTCTTGGGCGGCCGTGGCCTGTGGAGGTGGTGGGACCTTTGCCTCGGGGCTGGCTTCGGGGCTATTAGAAGAGGGAGTGGAGAAATCAGCTTCCGCTGGGGTACTCAATTCCGACTCCGTCGGGATTTCTGCCCACGGGCCCCAGGTGCGGTGATGGGGCGACAACCTCACAGGCGACGGGTCTCTGGAACTCCCGAGCGGCGTTGCGGCCCACTCGCCGTCATCCTCCGGCAACGGCACTTGGCAGTAGGCCTCGTTGGCCCCGAGGGACAGTCGCTGCAACTTCTCCGCCAGCTCCCGGAACATCTCCGATGCCGCCGTGGCAATCTTCCGACCCTCGGACTCCATCCTGAAACTCTCAGCACACATGTCGCTCTTGGTCTCCGCCATCTTTGCTCTCCTCTGTAGTACTTCCTGCAGACTGAAGAGGCCGCTGTATGCCTCCCCTTTTATGAAGGTCTCCACCAAAATGGCCGCCAGGCGGAAGTGCGTCATCAGCTGCGCCTGGGACCGGAAGTTGCACAGCAGCGTATCCTCTTCATCCAACCCCTTGGCAACAGGGGCTGGACTTCTTCCGTTCCACTTGGCTCTGGACACAACCACACTATTTCCCCGCCCAGGGGCGGGGCGAAGACTTCGGCGGGAGTCCTTGGCGCTCTTTTCCAGAAGCTCTTTAACTCTTTCAGGTACTGGGAAGTTTTTGGCGCGAAGCATCATTTCTGTCTTTCCTTTACACATGGCGGTTCTTTGACTTTAGAGAACACTTCTCGTGACTAATAATGCAATAAACTTCACCTTCCCCACCACTTGTATTTGCACCTCGGCAGACAATTTGTTTTCTATGACACAGTCCCGTACACAGTTCAGACTTGGGGGAAGGACTTGATTTAGTGCCTGAATAGTTAAGGCGTACACCTGAATCCTGTTCGTGATGCCAAAAACGTGTGGTAACCACGAGTGAAACCCGCGACCGCCACTACGCTGGGGTTAGCTACTTGGTTCTTGGTGGGGTGGGGGGGTTTATGAACCCAGGGTCAGATGGTATTAACCCTTAATGTCGCGTGACGCCACTGTAGTTTTGGTATCTCCCGGGGTACTACAGGTCCGGGGAACTCCGTCTCCCCACAGGCTAGCAAGGAAAGAATTGACTCCACACTAGGTTGCAGTTTAACGGAGGCTTTACTAACTTGAAGATAGGTGGTACAATCTCCACAGCGCTCAACCAAAGTCTCCCAAAGGTTTAACAGACAGTCTCTAGAGGACCACACAGCTTGCAGTGCCTGGACTTGATATTGCATATATGCTTGGCTCTTACGGCCGGACTAGGAGTTTTAGCTATATTAGGCTTGAGATTAAAGTCACTTACTGAAGTGTCGGTAGATTTGTGGCTTTTCGCCGGAAGATAAAGAATTGTCCTTTAGGAATTCTCTGATCAAAGCTGAAGTAAAGGCTTAATATTAGTTGGGGTTACTTCATGCTTTTCTTATCTCTCTCTCTCTCATCTTTGCTCTCACTCCTCTGCGGATTCTTCACTCTGAACTCCACTCTGTGCTCTGAACTGAATGAATTGCTTTACTCCTCCTCTATTCCTCTCACAGGAAATGCCACCCTTTATAAGGGAAGGCTGAACTAAAGCCCATTGGCCAGGCAGCTGTGGATCATAGAGTTGTCTGTATCCCCTTTAGGATTTACAATAAAGTTACATACAAGTAATAACATAATATAACACCTGTGGCAGTGTGGCAAGGAAAGGGTGTATTTCCTTGGCTCGCCCTGCAGAAGCTCTCACCTGCTTCTTAAGTAATGAGGCAGGAGGGAAGGGAGGTGTGTATATGAGATGGAGACTCAGTCTAATGTGGGCTCTTCCTAGGAGACAGCATGTGGGCTGTAGGGAAGAGACAGAGCCTGCTGAGGAGTACACAGCCCGAGCTATGAGGGGCTCAAAGAGAGTGACATTGTGAGTAGAAGGTTGCAGGGGACATATGTTTAACCGGCTGAGGGAAGCTCAGCGGTTGTTAGTCAGGACAAGCTGATCTGTTTAGTCAGTGACCAGACGGTCTAGGATTTTGTATTGTTCCTGCTTTTTGTTTATTTCTTTCCCTGCAACCTGTCTAATAAAACTGGCAAGGTGCCAGATTTGCATTATAAGCGTTTGTTTGCTGGTTTATTGAGAAGAAACGCATCCTGTGGCGTAGTCCAGGACGATCCCAGAGCTAATCCCCAAGACGGATCGTCACACACCTTACACAAATGTTCAGTCTAGCCCTCAGTCCTCCACTCTCACATACCCTGACTAAGCCTGAGGTTGCTAGGCAACATACTTAAAGCTACAGACACCTAATAACGGATTGCTAAATTATAACAGTGCAAATACAGATTAGAAATGGTTGAGTCCCTGCAGGGGAGCCCCCAGGACACTGGAGGTCTCAATCTGACAGGGCCTAAAATACTACAGAGGAAGTTCTTTTCTTTTAGAATTTCCTTTCTGTCTGACCACAGTGCTCTCTGCTGACACCTCTGTCCATGTCAGGAACTGTCTGGAGCAGAAGCATATTCCAATAGCAAACCTATCCTGCTCTGGACAGTTCCTGACATGGACAGATGTGTCAGCAGAGAGCACTGTGGTCAGACAGAAAGGAAATTCTAAAAGAAAAGAGATACCTCTAGAGCATACAGCAGTTTATAAGTACTGGAAGGATTAAGATTTTTAAATGGAAGTAATTTACAAATCTGTTAAACTTTCTGGCACCAGTTGATTTAAAAAAAAAATCTAGTTTTCCACTGGAGTACCACTTTAACCTCTTAAGGACCCCGCATCATATCGCGGCGGGCCCGGCGTCATAGTGAAGTCGGAACCCGCCTCTAACAGCGCAGTGGCGCGCGCTATTAACCCTTTAGCCACTCAAAGCTGAGCCGCGCAGCTAAAAACGAAAGTAAAAGTGCCCGGCTAGCTCAGGGAGCTGTTCGGGATCATCGCGGTATAATGTCGGCATCCCGAACAGCTGTAGCACAGGAGGAGGTCTTCTCACCTTCTCCTGTGCTGTCCGATCGCCGAATGAATGCTTCAAGCCTGAGATCCAGACTTGAGCATCCAATCGCCGAAAACACTGATTGATCCATTCCTATGGAGATGCATCAATCAGTGGTAAAGATCAGTTAATGCAATGTTATAGCCCGCCCTGTAGGAGCTATAATATTGCATAAGAAAAGTGTAAAAAAAAAAAATCATTAACCCTTTCAATTATCCCTTCCCCTAATAAAAGTTTGAATCACCCGGCATTTCCAAGAATAAAAAAAACTGTAAATAAAAATAAACATATGTGGTATCATCGCGTGCGGAAATGTCCAAATTATAAAAATATACTGCTTTTTAAACCGCACATTCAATGGCGTATGCGCAAAAAAATTCCAAAGTCCAAAATAGCGCATTTTTGATCACTTTTTATACCACAAAAAAGTGAATAAAAAGTGATCAATAAGTCTGATCAGAACAAAAATGATACAGCTAAAAACTTCAGATCACGGCGCAAAAAAAATTGCTCTCATAGCACCCTGAACACAGAAAAATAAAAAAGTTATAGGGGTCAGAAGATGACCATTTTAAAAGTATAAATGTTCCTGCATGTAGTCAGGATTTTTTTCTGAAGTGATACAAAATCAAACCTATACAAGTAGGGTATCATTTTAACCGTATGGACCTACAGAATAAAGATAAGGTGTAATTTTTGCCAAAAAATGTACTGCGTAAAAACGGAAGCCCCCAAAACTTACAAAATAGAGTTTTTTTTCATCAATTTTGTCGCACATTGATTTTTTTTCCCGTTTCAACGTAGATGTTTGGGTAAAATGACTAATGTCATTACAAAGAAGAATTAGTGACGCAAAAAATAAGCCATCATATAGAATTTTAGGTAAAAATTTTAGAGTTATGATTTTTTTAAGTTAAGGAGGAAAAATTGAAAATGAAAAAACGGAAAAAGCCCGGGTCCTTAAGGCGTTAATGGAATGAGTAACCTCGTCTTTACAGAGAATTGCAGTGACCATACAGTGTGAGAAGAAATGGTAAAATATTGTCAGAAGGTTCCTCAGTAAGATTGTAAGAAAGCTCGGCTAACATCTTAAAGGTGTACTCCGGCCCTGAGACATCTTATACCCTATCCAAAGGATAGGGGATATGATGTCTCCCCATGGGGGTCCCGCCGCTGGGGACCCCCGCAATCTTGTATTCGCCACCCACCTGTTTGAGCTGCACTCAGCGGTGCCAGCTCACAAACAGCCGGGTGGCGACCACGGGCCAGAGTATGAAGACCCCCCCCCCCCCGCCTCCGTGTGATGTCACCCCCCCACCCCCCGTATGCAAGTCTATGGAATGGGGGGGTAGAGGAGTGTACATCGGTGACAGAGGGGGGATGGCCAAGGTGGACATGGATGACAGGAGGGACAGAGGGGTGATTAGGGTGGAGGGACAATGGTGACAGATGTAGACTGGGGGGTGGTCAGAGGGGTGGATGGGGGGGGGACATGTGTTGCAGAGGAATGGACAGAGGTGGCCAAGGTGGACATGGATGACAGGATGGTGGACACGGGAGATATGGGGGTGAACAGGGATAATGGGGGTGGACAAGGATGACAAGGGGGATAAAAGAGGGGTGACAAAGGGATAGAGGGGTGAATAGGGGGTGGACAGGGAGGGGTGGACATGGGTGACAGGGATAGACAGGGGGTGGACATGGATGACAGGGGTGAGGGGGGGGTGGACGGGGTTAAGAAGGGGTAACAGAGGGTACGAAAGGGTACAGTACCTTTTGCCATTTTTCTTCACTACACTGGCACAGTAATCAGGCGCAGCTTCCACCTTCCTCCCCTCTCCGGCAGGGCAGCGACTCAGGGCTCCGACAGGGCACTCACTCACTGGGACGCTGGGGGGGGGGAGGGGGACGCTGGGGCACGGGTCATTACACCGGCACGGTAATCCGGCAGAGCACCGCCAGTGCACTCACTCACTGGGCCGCTGGGGGGGAGGGGGATGCTGGGGCACGGGTCACTACACCGGCACGGTAATCCGGCAGAGCACCGCCAGTGCACTCACTCACTGGGACGCTGGGGGTGGGAGGGGGGTGGACGCTGGGGCACGGGTCACTACACCGGCACGGTAATCCGGCAGAGCACCGCCAGTGCACTCACTCACTGGGCCGCTGGGGGGGGAGGGGGATGCTGGGGCACGGGGCACTACACCGGCACGGTAATCCGGCAGAGCACCGCCAGTGCACTCACTCACTGGGCCGCAGGGTGAGAGGAATGCAGGGGGTTGCGATATGTGTGCACGCACAGCAAAGCGCACACATACTTCCCTTCCCCCCTGCGGCGCCATAAATTTCAGACGCGCAGGCCAGGCTGGTGAATAAAAAAATAAAATATTTGCCGTCAAAATCCCGCGGCACCCCAGTTGGAAATCACTGCTCTAGATAGTCTGTATACGATATCCGAACCAAAGTAGCTTATGTTGTAACAAGTTACTTCCTACTCACATGTATTGTTCTACTATAGTCAATTAACTAATAAGCTTGTAATGCTTTCTTACTAATGATATCTAATTGATATTCATTTATATATATCATTGTGTTTGTGAGGCTTCTTCCACCCTACAAAATTCTCAGTTTTTAAACATCCGTACGAAGTTCCGTCTGAAAATCAGCTGAAAACGTCAGTTACAAAATCCTATACTGTCGTTAGAAAATCCCTTCATAGTCTATGGGGTTTTTCTAATAGCCGTTTTAACCCGTTATAGCCCGTTATTAATAACGGCCGTTATTTTGTGACGGAAGATAGTAACGGGAGAAATAGTTCATGAACCTGCATATCTTTATAATACCTGTCAGGGCCGCAGGCTGGGCCGTCCTCCTGCCCTGTACAGTAACACGGGCCGGACTGGCCTATTTGTCAACCAGGAAATATCCCATTTCAGCCGCTTACCCTGTGGGCCAGGCTGGATAAGAGCAAGCACCGCTACGCGCGTAATGACGCTCGGTCACGTCACGCTCCCAGAACTCAAGGGCCTACGTTCTGACGCCGGCCCTAGGTATTCTGAGAGTGTGACGTGACCGAGCATCATTACGCGTGTAGCTGTGCTTGCTCTTATCTAGGGGAAGGTGCTGCCCTGAATCCCCGGCAACTAAAAAGGTACCAGCCGGGGGTGGGGGTTGTCTAATCAGGGGGTTCTACCTACCTACTGGGGGGGGGGGGTCTAATCTGGGGGTACAAACTGCCCACTGGGGAGTTCATCTGGGGGGACTACCTGCCTACTTGTGGGTTAATCTGGTGGTACTACCTGCCTACTGCGGGAGGGGGGGGGGGGGGTTAATCTGGGGGTACTACCTGTCTACTGGGGGGGGGTCTAATCTGAGGGTACTACCTGTCTACTGGGGGAGGGGTCTAATTTGGGGGTACTACCTGTCTACTGGGGGGGTGTAATTTGGGGCTACTACCTGTCTAATGGGGGGGTCTAATTTGGGGGTACTACCTGCCTAATGATACATTTTCATAATTTTTCATAATTAATATTTTTATGACCATATTTCATAATTTTAACCCCTTAAGGACCAAGGTGATTTTGGCCTTAACCTCTTCAGGACATAGGGCGTATGGATACGCCCTGCATCCCGAGTCCTTAAGGACCGAGGGCATATCCATACGCCCGTGGGAATTCCGGCCCCCACCGCTAGCCGGTTGGGGACCGGAGACGGATGCCTGCTGAAATCGTTCAGCAGGCATCCCGGCATATCGCCCAGGGGGGTCATTATGCCCCCCCATGTCGGCGATCGCCGCAGATCGCTGGACAATTCAGTCCAGCGATCTGCGGCGATTCCGGGTCAATCGGGTCTCCAGTGACCCGATGACCCGGAATTACTGGCTGTTCGGGGCCGTCTCTGACGGCCCCGAACAGCCAGAGCCTGCAGGGGTGAGGTGGCACTGGTGCCACCTCACGATCGCCCTGATTCGTCGGCCGGATTACCGGCCGACCAATCAGGGCGCCTGCTGCGGGTGTCACTCCCGCACCCGCTCCGCCCCTCTTCTGGAGGACGTGAGCGGGTGCGGGACAGGCACCCCGGGTGCTGGGGACCCCGATCCCCGGCGTTAATGTTGGGATCGTGGCCCCAGGAGCAGCGGCGGCGGCGGGACTGACCTGCAGCGTCTGGATCGTTGGAGGTGAGTGACAGCCTCCTGCTGTTGCTTAGCAACAGCTCCCAGCCTGCAAAAAGGGCATGCTGGGAGCTGTAGTTATGCAACAGCAGGAGGCAGACCACCACAACTCCCAGCATTCCCTTATGGGCATGCTGGGACTTATGGTTTTGCAACAGCTGGAGGCACATTCTTTCTATGGAAAAGTGTACCTTCAGCTGTTGTATAACTACAACTCCCAGCTTGCACAAACAGCTAAAGTGCATGCTGGGAGTTGTAGTGGTGCATCTGCTGGTTGCATAACTACAACTCCCAGCATGCCCGTTGGCTGTCGGTGACTGCTGAGAGTTGTAGTTTTGCAACAGCTGAAGGCACACTGGTTGGGAAACTCAGAGTTTTTTTTTACCTAACTCAGTGTTTCACGACCGGTGTGCCTCCAGCTGTTGCAAACTACAACTCTCAGCAGTCACCGTACATGCTGGGAGTTGTAGTTTTGCAACAGCTGGAGGCACACTGGTTGTGAAACACTGAGTTAGGTCACAAACTCAGTGATACATAACCAGTGTGCCTACAGTTGTTGCAAAACTGCAACTCTCAGCAGTCACCAACAGCCAACGGGCATGCTGGGAGTTGTAGTTATGCAACAGCTGGATGTCTCCCCAATGTGAACGTACAGGGTACACTCACATGGGCGGAGGATTACAGTAAGTATCTGGCTGCAAATTTGAGCTGCCGCAAACTTTCTGCTGCAGCTCAAATTGCCAGCGAGAAACTACTGTGAACCCCCGCCCGTGCGACTGTACCCTAAAAACACTACACTACACTAACACAAAAAATAAAATAAAAAGTAAAAAACACTACATATACACATACCCCTACACATCCCCCCTCCCCTCCCCAATAAAAATGAAAAACGTCTGGTACGCCACTGTTTCCAGAACGGAGCCTCCAGCTGTTGCAAAACAACTACCAGTATTGTCGGACAGCCGTTGACTGTCCAGGCATGCTGGGAGTTTTGCAACAGCTGGAGGCACCCTGTTTGGGAATCACTGGCGTAGAATACCCCTATGTCCACCCCTATGCAATCCCTAATTTAGGCCTCAAATGCGCATGGCGCTCTCACTTTGGAGGCCTGTCGTATTTCAAGGCAACAGTTTAGGGTCACATATGGGGTATCGCCGTACTCGGGAGAAATTGTGTTACAAATTTTGGGGGGTATTTTCTGCTTTTACCCTTTTTAAAAATGTAACATTTTTGGGAAAACAAGCATTTTAGGTAAAAAAAAAATTTTTTTTTTACATATGCAAAAGTTGTGAAACACCTGTGGGGTATAAAGGTTCACTAAACCCCTTGTTATGTTCCCCGAGGGGTCTAGTTTCCAAAATGGTATGCCATGTGTTTTTTTTTTTGCTGTCCTGGCACCATAGGGGCTTCCTAAATGCGGCATGCCCACAGAGAAAAATTTGCGTTCAAAAAGCCAAATGTGACTCCTTCTCTTCCGAGACCTGTAGTGCGCCAGCAGAGCACTTTTCACCCCCATATGGGGTGTTTTCTGAATCGGGAGAAATTGGGCTTCAAACTTTTAGGGGTATTTTCTGCTATTACCCTTTTTAAAAATAAAAATTTTTGGGGAAAACAAGCATTTTAGGTAAAATTTTTTTTTTTTTTTTACATTTGCAAAAGTCGTGAAACACCTGTGGGGTATTAAGGTTCACTTTATCCCATGTTACATTCCCCGAGGGGTCTAGTTTCCAAAATGGTATGCCATGTGTTTTTTTTTTGCTGTTCTGGCACCATAAGGGCTTCCTAAACGTAACATGCCCCCCAAAAACCATTTCAGAAAAACGTACTCTCCAAAATCCCCTTGTCGCTCCTTCCCTTCTGAGCCCTCTACTGCGCCCGCCAAACACTTAGACATATGAGGTATGTGCTTACTCGAGAGAAATTGGGCTACAAATACAAGTAAAAATTTTGTCCTTTTACCCCTTGTAAAAATTCAAAAATTTGGTCTACAAGAACATGTGAGTGTAAAAAATGAAGATTGTGAATTTTCTCCTTCACTTTGCTGCTATTCCTGTGAAACACCTAAAGGGTAAACAAACATTCTGAATGTCATTTTGAATACTTAGAGGGGTGCAGTTTTTATAATGGGGTCATTTGTGGGGTATTTCTAATATGAAGACCCTTCAAATCCACTTCAAACCTGAACTGGTCCCTCAAAAATACTGAGTTTGAAAATTTTGTGAAAAATCGGAAAATTGCTGCTGACCGTTGAAGCCCTCTGGTGTCTTCCAAAAGTAAAAACACGTCAATTTTATGATGCAAACATAAAGTAGACATATTGTATATGTGAACCAAAAAAAAATGTATTCGTAATATCCATTTTCCTTACAAGCAGAGAGCTTCAAAGTTAGAAAAATGCAAAATTTTCAAATTTTTCATCAAATTTACGGATTTTTCACCAAGAAAGGATGCAAGTATCGACAAAAATTTACCACTATGTTAAAGTAGAATATGTCACGAAAAAACAATCTCGGAATCAGAATGATAACTAAAAGCATTCCAGAGTTATTAATGTTTAAAGTGACAGTGGTCAGATGTGCAAAAAACGCTCCGGTCCTTAAGGCCAAAATGGGCTCCGTCCTGAAGGGGTTAAGGACCAGAGCATTTTTTGCAGATCTGACCACTGTCACTTTAACCCCTTAAGGACTCAGCATTTTTCCGTTTTTGCATTTTCATTTTTTCCTCATCACCTTCTAAAAATCATAACACTTTCAATTTTGCACCTATTCAATTTTTTGTGCCACCAATTCTACTATGCAGTGACATTAGTTATGTTACCAAAAAATCCACGGCGAAACGGCGAAATCATTGTGCGACAAAATTGAAGAAAAAATTTCCTTTTGTAAATTTTGGGGGCTTCCGTTTCTACGCAGTGCATTTTTTGGTAAAAATAACACATCATTTTTATTCTGTAGGTCCATACGGTTAAAATGATACCCTACTTATATAGGTTGGATATTGTATTACTTCGGAAAAAAATCATAACTACATCATGCAGGAAAATTTATATGTTAAAAATTCTCATCTTCTAACCCCTATAACTTTTTTAGTTTTCTGCATACAGGCCGGTATGAGGACTCATTTTTTGCGCCGTGTTCTGAAGTTTTTATCGGTACCATGTTTGTATTCATTTTTTCATGATATAAGAAGTGACCAAAAATACACTATTTTGGACTTTGGAATATTTTTTGCGTGTAAGCCATTGAACGAGCGATTTAATTAACAATATATTTTTATAGTTCGGACATTTTCGCACGCAGCGATACCACATATGTTTATTTCGTTTTTTTTATGGGAAAAGGGGTCAAACTTTTATTAGGGAAGGAGTTAAAGGGGTACTCTGGTGAAAACCCTCTTTTCTTTTAAATCAACTGGTGGCAGAAAGTTAAACATATTTGTAAATTACTACTTTTA
Source organism: Hyla sarda (assembly GCF_029499605.1). Lineage (NCBI taxonomy): Eukaryota > Metazoa > Chordata > Amphibia > Anura > Hylidae > Hyla > Hyla sarda. Next base: position 73,013,473 of record NC_079196.1, read on the forward strand.
ATTTTTTTTTAATCCTTCCTGTACTTCCTGATGACATCACGAGCACAGTTCTCTCTGCTGACGTTATTATAATAATAATAACACTTTATTTATTGTTGTCCTTAGTGGGATTTGAATCCAAGTCTCCAGCACTGCAAGGCAGCATGGTTGCTAAAACGGACACAGATGTCAGCAGAGAGCACTGTCTTCATGATGTCATCAGTGTTCCAAAAAAAAGGAATTTCCTCTGTAGCATTCAGCAGCTAATAAGTACTGGAAGGATTAAGATTTTTTTAATAGAAGTAATTTACAAATATGTTTAACTTTCTGCCACCAGTTGATTTAAAAGAAAAAAGGTTTTCACCAGAGTACCCCTTTTAAATGACCTTTGTTAACTTCTTTTTTTCACTTTTTTTTTTTTACAGTGTTATAGCTCCCATAGGGACCTATAACACTGCACACACTGATCTCCTATGCAGATCCCTGCAAAGCCATAGCTTTGCACGGATCAGTCAGATAGGGGCTCGATTGCTCAAGCCTGTAGCTCAGGCTTGGAGCAATCAATCGACGATCGGACGCCGCGGAGAGAGGTAAGGAGACCTCCGCCTGCGTCCCAGCTGATCGGAACATAGCAATTTTATCGCGATGTCCCGATCAGCCCTAGTGTGCTGCCGGGAAGCGTTTACTTTCATTTTCAGACGCGGCTTCAATTTTGATCGCCGCGTCTGAAGGGTTAACAGCGTGTGGCACAACGATCGATGCTGCGCGCTGTTAGCCCAGGGTCCCGGCTATGATTAGCAGCCGGGACCGACACGGTGTGACCCCGTTTTTCACACCGGGCTACGCCCTGAGTCCTTAAGAGGTTAAGCATTAATAACTCTGGGATGCTTGTACTTATGAATTTGATTCAGAGATTGTTTTTTCGTGACAAATTCAACTTTATCCTAGTTGTAAATTTTTGTCGATTCTTGCATCATTTCTTTGTGAAAAATTCAAAAATGTTATGAAAAATTAGAAAAGTTTGCATTTTTCTAACTTTGAAGCTCTCTGCTCGTAAGGAAAATAGGCATCTCAAATAAATTATATATTGATTCACATATACAATATGTCTACTTTATGTTTGCATCATACGGGAGATATCTTTATATTATTATATTATATACAATATAATATATTTTCATCATAAAGTTGACATGTTTTTACTTTGGAAGACATGAGAGGGCTTCAGAGTTCAGCATCAATTTTCCAGTTTTTCACAAAATTTTCAAAATCGGAATTTTTCACAGACCATGTCAGTTTTGAAGTGGATATGAAGGGTCTTCATATTAGAAATACCCCACAAATGACCCCATTATAAAAACTGCACCCCTCAAAGTATTCAAAATGACATTCAGAATGTTTGTTTACCCTTTAGGTGTTTCACAGGAATAGCAGCAAAGTGAAGGAGAAAATTCAAAATCTCAATTTTTTACACTAACCTGTTCTTGTAGACCCAGTGTTTGAATTTTAACAAGGGGTAAAAGTCAAGTATGTCAAGTGTTCGGAGGGCGCAGTAGAGGGCTCAGAAGGGAAGGAGCGACAATGGGTTTTTGCAGAGTGAGTTTTTCTGAAAGGATTTTTGGGGGGCATGTCACATTTAGGAAGCCCCTATGGTGCCAGAACAGCTGAAAAGCCCCCACATGGCATACTATTTTGGAAACTACACCCCTCAAGGTACATAATAAGGGCAGGGGTTTATGTAACAAGGGCAGGGGTTTACAGCAAGGAAACTTGCTGTAAACACCTGCCCATGTGAATGTACATTCACATGGGGGACGGGCAAAACTACAACTCCCAGCATGCCCTTTGGCTGTCCGATCATGCTGGGGGTTGTAGTTATGCAACAGCTGGAGGCACACTGGTAGCAAAACACAGTTTGTTACTTAACTCAGTGTTTCGCAACCCATGTGTCTCCAGCTGTTGCTAAACTACAACTCCCAGCATGCATGGTCTGTCAGTGCATGCTGGGAGTTATAGTTTTGCAACAGCTGGAGGCAAACAGGTTGGGAAACACTGAGTTAGGAAACAGACAATGCTTCCCAACTAGTGTGCCTCCAGTTGTTGCAAAACTACAACTCCAAGCATGCCCAGACAGTCTAGGCATGCTGAAAGTTGTAGTTCTGTAACATCTGGAAGAGCACAGATTGGAGACCAGTGCACAGTGGTCTCCAAACTGTGGCCCTCCAGATGTTGCAAAACTACAACTCCCAGCATGCCCAGACAGCCAAAGGCTGGGCATGCTGTGAGTTGTAGTTTTAAAACTCCTAGAAGCAACAGTGAAGATCACATTACAGCGATCTTCACTGCTGCATCTGATGCCACAGCTGCCTCCTCCACTTGTGCCTGCCGCCGGTCCCAGGTATGTGCCGTGGGCCACCCCATCACCCCCCCCACAGCACTCATCATCCCCCGCTCTGCCCGACTTCTAGGAACGGGCAGACTGAGGGAAATGAACTTTAAACCCCCCCCCCAGTCAGCTGAGACACCCCCCCCAGTCAGCTGACACACTGTGATTGGTCCACAGGGACCAATCACAGGGATTGCTGACTAGGACCATCCACAGATGGTCCTGGGGGAGGCTTGCAGAAGTTGTCTCCTGCTGGTAACAGCGGGACTTCTGCCAGCTAACCCATGCGATGCCGCGCATCGCCGGGTTAACTGAATGCCTTTTATAAACGGCGGAATGCGCGAAGGACCTGCCCAATCGGCCGTTTATATAAGGCATTCTGTGGGAAGGGGTTAGTTGAGTTATTACCGTACGACAAAGTGCTCCACCAATCAGAGGCTGAGCAGTGCTATTGGCTGTCTGGGCATGCTGGGAGTTGTAGTTATGTGAAACCATATTCAACTGCGGCTCTTCATACATTTGGGGCACCTTACTCCGAGATATTTTTGTTTCTCACTGACATATAAAACACTGATTTATAATAAATTCCCTACTTTGTCTATTATAACAATAATTACAACTATTGGAATATTTGTCTAATAAAAATGTTTATTCATCTTTTCCAGTGTTCATACATACAGGTTGGTGGTGAATACCCATAGTATACTGGCGATGATGGTAATGACACCTTTAATCTCGGGGATATTGACAATTAGGATGGCAACAGTGACCCGTCCCAGGAACTGTCTGACCGAGTTAATATAGTCCATCGGTCCGGTGATGCTGGTCACTATCCCCCTTGGCATAACCCACGTCAGAAGCTGGAGTGTGATGGCGATCCAGGTGAGCCTGTCACTGATGAAGCCGATCCAGCTGATGGCGGTGGGGTTACAGATCACGTAAAGAAGCTCTATAGTGCTGTTGGTGGTAATCCAGGTCACAAACTCATTGACTGGGTTCATCCAGGCAAGCAGGGAGCTGCTGGTGATGGTGGGGATCCAGAAGATCAAGTCAGTGGTGGTGTCTATCCAGGACAGCAGGTCACTGATGATAGTAGCAAACGAGATCAGGTCGTCAACAGCATCTATGAACCGGTCCAGCAGGTTGTTATCGATGGGAATATAGCATAGCAGGCAGATGATCATGTCACCATAAGTGCTGATCCAGCCAAGATAGTTTTTGATGATGGCCGCCCCGCTCTGCAGGTTGTTGGTAATGGAATCCCAGTTGATCGCGTCGTTGCTGGCAGTGGTGTCATTACTCCACAGGACAGGGGTGATCTTTCTGATCCTGGTCCTGGTCCAGATGGGACACTTCATGTCGCTGCTGGCAGAGGTTTGATTACTCACCAGGACAGGGGTGATCTTTCTGATCCTGGTCCTCGTCCAGATGGGACACTTCATGTCGCTGCTGGTAGTATTCAAGCTGGGCAGATCTCTGATGGTATCGTTCTGCCCTTGCAGGTGGCTGGAGGTGATATTCCGGCTCGGTTGGTTGCTGGTGATTTCAAACCAGAAACTCGGGCCGGTGGTGAAGAGGGAACCCAGGAGGATGGTAACTGTCCAGCACATGCTACAGGCCAAATTGACCTCATCCCTGCTGATGTGGTCCCCTCGAATCATGATAAAATAAAATAAAAAGCGCAAGGAAACAATATAGAAACACTAGTGCTCGCTAGATTGCAGTCCTCAGAGTAAGGCCTCTGGGGCTCTGCACCTCTTTTTCCAGCTATCACCATTTGTGAAGTCACATGTGTGATGTCATACGGAATGTCACTGCTCTGAGCACAGGTGTAGACATGGACTTTTACATCCATTTGTTTTATAGGGTGAAATAAGCTTTTTATTATTAAATAAAGGTATAGAAAACTCTGGGTGTAGGGTGTTTTTTTTTTGGGGGGGGGGGCGGTGACTTTATACGGAGGACTGGGTATTTGGGTGGGAACGAACATCACTTTATAACATAGACAAACAAATATAATATAATATACAAATATAAATACAAATATTAATAAAATTCTGACAAAAAGTCCAACGTTATCTACAGATTTGGGTAGTCTGGCAGGAGGATTCCTCATTTTTGAGAATAGGAGGAGGAGGAAAGTGATGGTGGGGGAAGAATACACAGCTCCCGAATTGATCAGAACACTACAGCTCTGCTTCATTGGGAGTAGTCACCAGCACCCCAACCACCATGTTTCTTTTTTTCCCCTATATATTGCAACTTATTCCTTCTGCATATATACCTACAAACGCCAAAAGCGTAACCCCGACACCAAATAAAGTACAAATCGATGTATGAAAATGTATATTTTTTATTAATAAAAGAACATGATTCTAAAAATGTACATAATAGTCTAAATAAAATAAATATATATCAATATATGTTAAAACATTTGGCTGCAAATAATGGCTACAGGTTCGGAATTTATATACTAGTGACCCAATAGAAAAGGAATAACACACCTGTCCAAATAGTAAGCCGCTGGGTCGGAAGTGACGTTGGACACCGCGGCACTCGTGTGATGGAGCACGCAACGCGCATTCACATTATAGAGTGGGTTCGGCAACGAAAACATGGCCACAGTCACTCATACTGCGCATGCGTGCACAAAAAAATTCTAGGGGGAAAGACAGATCGCTGCTAATGGAGGGATATACAAAATAAGTTGAACATCGGACCCAGGGCTAAATAATACAAAGAATGAAAATATATAGTGGGAGAACTGACTGTGAAGGCAATAACATGGCTATAAATAATGCATATACATTTGAGATAATAGCAATAATGATTATTATAATAATCCAGGGGCATATGAAAGCATAAAAAAATTACAAGGATGTGATAACATGCATAATGGTAAAACAAATACAGTAAATAGCGCATGCAACATAAACAAAAATGAGAAAAATATTTTTGTAAAAAAATATATTTGTAGAAGTGTATACCGTATTTTTCGCCCTATAGGACGCACCGGTATATAAGACACACCCAATTTTAAAGGCGCAAAATCTAGAAAAAAAAATTCTGAACCCAACAGTTATCTTCAACCTGCGGACCTCCAGATGTTGCAAAACAACAACTCCCAGCATGCCCGGACAGCCGTTGGCTGTCCGGGCATGCTGGGAGTTGTAGTTTTGCAACAACTGGAGGTCCGCAGGTTGAAGACCACTGGATAGGAGGTAATACTCACGTGTCCCTGCCGCTCCGGACCCGTCACCGCTGCCCTGGTTGTCGCTCCTTCGCTGTCGCCGCGTCCCCGTGGTATCCCCGACGCTCCGGACGTCTTCTTCCCTGGGATCCACGCTCTCCGTCGCCGTCATCATCACGCGATCGGTGATGTCCTGTATTAGCCGCGGGTCCCGGCCGTTGATGGCCACCGGTACCGCCGCGATAGGTGTGTGTATTCGCCGTGTAAGACGCACCAACTTCCCCCCCCCCCCCCCCCCCAGTTTTGGAGAATAAAAAGTGCGTCTTATACGGCGAAAAATACGGTAAATGAATCTTGATTAGTGTGCAGGAATGATGTATACTAAATCCAAATGGATAGGAGCAGTGCCTGAAGAGTGCAGGAATATATAGAGCATGCAATACAATACATACATATACAAAAGATATAAATAGTGAAGAGATATAGTGCATATAGTACAATGCATATATATATATATATAGATAGATACATAGATATACACAAAACATGCATAATATAAAAGGATCCTGCATGTCAGAGGCCATATGCCCAGCAGAGGTGAGTGGATTAGGCATGTTAGGGTCTCATCCGACAAGAGGCCACCTCCGTGTGGTGGATGGGGACACGTTTTGATCAAAAAGTGCGCTAAGAGCCTCGATTTTTTTGACAAAGAGAGCTGCTGCTGCAACCTTATTTTTTGTATACTTTATATACGGTACATACTACTGAAATTATATTGTTCAGAAAATGGTGTAAATCTTTTTTATTGAGTAACGAAAACTGAGATTGGAAACCTTTTCAAAAATGTCTTTTATTTCTTTCCTATTAAAAATTATATTAAACAAAAAAAAACCTCTACACAAAAAATGTATATAAACTATATACTCATTATCGACCGCCAGTTTATAGAATCATTGGGGGAGATTTCTCATTAGGGTCTGTTGTAGACACAGATCTGCCCCTTTACACAATTTACAAAAGTGCACGTCGTTTGATAAATTTTGCGCAAATATATAACCCCTCCCCCCTGGCTCTACCGTGCACGCCTTCTCTACCTCCACGGCACTGCTCACATAGCTAGAAGTGCTGGAGCAGCAGTGTGCGCCGAACAAAACTCTGCACAATAGTAGAATTATAAATATTTATAAAGTACACAGAGGGTAGATTCTCAAAGAATTTTGCGGCACAAAAAAATCAATTTTGCGCCAAAATTTTGGCGCAAAAAATATTGAACACATTTCAAAGAGCTTTGTGCCGCGGTTTACACCGTTCACGTCAGTTTTGTAAAAGTGGGTGTGTCCACGTATATTTTCTGCTTTACATGATGGGCACTAGGTCTTCTCCAGGAAACTATAGTCTAACGTGCATTGTGGGTAAATTGTTTGAAGGATTTATACGGGATTACATACAGGAATACATAGGGGATAATTGTATTATAAGTGATAGCCAGCATGGGTTTCCTAAGGATAGAAGTTGTCAAACCAATCTAATTTGCTTTTATGAAGAGGTGAGTAGAAGCCTTGACAGAGGAATGGCTGTGGATATAGTGTTTCTGGATTTTGCTAAAGCGTTTGATACTGTCCCTCACAGACGTCTGACAGGTAAGTTAAGGTCTTTGGGTTTGGAAATTTTAGTTTGTAACTGGATTGAACACTGGCTCATGGATCGTACCCAGAGAGTGGTGGTCAATGATTCGTACTCTGATTGGTCCCCGGTAATTAGTGGTGTACCCCAAGGTTCTGTACTGGGACCGCTGTTGTTTAATTTATTTATCAATGATATAGAGGATGGTATTAACAGCTCTTTTTCTATCTTTGCAGATGACACCAAGCTTTGTAGCACAGTACAGTCTATAGAGGATGTGCATAAGTTACAAGATGACTTGGATAGACTAAGTGTCTGGGCCTCCACTTGGCAAATGAGGTTCGATGTGGATAAATGTAAAGTTATGCATCTGGGTACTAATAACCTGCATGCATCGTATGTCTTAGGGGGGATTAAACTGTCAGAGTCACTGGTAGAGAAGGATCTGGGTGTACTTGTAGATCACAGACTACAGAATAGCATGCAATGTCAGGCTGCTGCTTCCAAAGCCAGCAGGATATTGTCATGTATCAAAAGAGGCATGGACTCAAGGGACAGGGACATAATACTCCCCCTTTATAAAGCATTGGTACGGCCTCACCTGGAATATGCTGTTCAGTTTTGGTCGCCTGTACATAAAAGGGACACTGTGGAGCTGGAAAGGGTGCAGAGACGCGCGACTAAACTAATATGGGGCATGGAACATCTTAGCTATGAGGAGCGATTAAAGGAGTTACAATTGTTTAGTCTTGAGAAGAGACGTTTAAGGGGGGATATGATAAACGTATATAAGTATATTAATGGCCCATACAAAAAATATGGAGAAAAACTGTTCCAGGTTAAACCCCCCCCCCCCCCCCCCAAAGGACGAGGGGGCACTCCCTCCGTCTGGAGAAGAAAAGGTTTAGTCTCAAGGGGCGACACGCCTTCTTTACCATAAGAACTGTGAACTTATGGAACAGTCTACCTCAGGAACTGGTCACAGCAGGAAAAATTAACAGCTTTAACCTCCCTGGCGGTATGATTCTGTCTGGAAATGTGTACCAAAAGCGGTACAATTTTTTTTAACTGAATTTCACATCTCCCTCCGCCCATTTCACATCTCCCCCGTCACATTCCCCTCTCCCTTGTCACATCCCCCGTCACATTCTCCCCCCTCCTTGTCACATTCTCCCCCCTCCTTGTCACATTCTTCCCCCCTTGTCACATTCCCCCCCTTGTCACATTCTCCCCCTTCATGTTACATTCCCCTCCCCCTGTCACATCCCCCCCTTGTCACATCCCCCCTTCATGTCACATCCCCCCTGTCACATTCCCCCCCTTGTCACATTCCCCCCCTGTCACATTCCCCCCCTGTCACATTCCCCCCTTGTCACATTCCCCCCTTGTCACATTCCCCCCTTGTCACATTCCCCCCTTGTCACATTCCCCCCCTGTCACATTCCCCCCCTGTCACATTCCCCCCTTGTCACATTCCCCCCCTTGTCACATTCCCCCCCTTCATGTTACATTCCCCTCCCCCTGTCACATCCCCCCCTTGTCACATCCCCCCTTCATGTCACATCCCCCCTGTCACATTCCCCCCCCTTGTCACATTCCCCCCTTGTCACATTCCCCCCCTGTCACATTCCCCCCCTGTCACATTCCCCCCCTGTCACATTCCCCCCTTGTCACATCCCCCCTTCATGTCACATCCCCCCTGTCACATTCCCCCCTTGTCACATTCCCCCCCTGTCACATTCCCCCCCTGTCACATTCCCCCCTTGTCACATTCCCCCCTTGTCACATTCCCCCCTTGTCACATTCCCCCCTTGTCACATTCCCCCCTTGTCACATTCCCCCCCATGTCACATTCCCCCCTTGTCACATTCCCCCCTTGTCACATTCCCCCCTGTCACATTCCCCCCGTCACATTCCCCCCCGTCACATTCCCCCCTTGTCACATTCCCCCCTTGTCACATTCCCCCCTTGTCACATTCCCCCCCTGTCACATTCCCCCCCTGTCACATTCCCCCCTTGTCACATTCCCCCCTTGTCACATTCCCCCCTTTGTCACATTCATCCCCCCTTCTCACCTTGTCCTGCAGCAAATACACTAGGTTTGCCGGCAGATTTCATACCTAGTGTATCTGCTGCAGAACAAGCCCTTTCCCCTTCAGCCAATCACAGGCTTTACACCACTGCGGCCTGTGATTGGCTGAAAAGTGAAAGGTCCTAGAAGATGAATAGTGAAGAGAGGACACCCCGGACCGCACGGAGGGGAACGACATCTGCAGGGACCGGGACTAGGTGAGCAAAAGGTTTTTTTATTTTACTACTTCTTCCTTTTACACTTAGCTCAGTGTTTTTCTACCAGGGGGCCTCCAGCTGTTGTGAAACTACTACTCCCAGCATGCCCGGACAGCCTTTGGCTGTTCGGGCATGCTGAGAGTTGTAGTTTTGCAACAGCTGGAGGCCCCCTGGTAGGGAAACACTGACTTTTAGTATTTTTCTTTACCTGCTCTGGCCAGCCCCCGCAACGGGAGCCGACCAGAGCAGATAATCGCATGTTTTCCCGGGGGGCCGCATCGCTATATCACATTGCTTTTGCGATATATCGTGCAGCCCGGCCGGGAACTCTGCAATTCTACCCCGAGCGTGACTCGGGGTTACCGATCCTGGCAGGGAAAATTAACCCCGAGTCATGCTCGGGAATACCGCTCAGGAGGTTAAAACAGGATTAGATACATTCCTGGAACAAAATAACATTAATGCTTATGAAGAAATATAAAATCCCATCCCTTCCCCAATATCGCGCCACACCCCTACCCTTCAATTCCCTGGTTGAACTTGATGGACATATGTCTTTTTTCGACCGTACTAACTATGTAACTATGATATTTTCAAAGGGGTGAGAGTCCAGTTTACATAAAAAATTTCATACCGGAAATCACAGAAATTGTGTTGCAGTTTTACTGTTTTTGGGGTTTTTTTTTCTTTGTTTTTGTGGGAAAAGGTGTTATTTAGGTAATTATAAAAAATTTTTTTTAAAAAAAACTATTATTGAAAATGGCATAAAAAAAAAAAAAATATATATATATAGAATTTTATTTTATTTTTTATTGGTCACTGCACCTGCACTCACATTTAAGCTTAGAAATGTTTTATTTAACGCACATTGACAGGATTGTGGAGCCGGATGGTACCCAACACGTAGACACTGGCCCTATAGCAACGGCTTTCCGGGACTTCTACTATTCTCTTTATAACATACACCCAACTAACCCCACGCCATTGCCACGCACGCAGGCAATCCAAACTTTCTTGTACCGATTGAATTTACCTACCCTCACCACACTGGAAGGGGAAACATTGCTGGAGCCTTGCACTGCTGAGGAGGTTGAGGCAGTAATAAAGTCCTTCCCCATAGGGAAGAGCCCGGGACCAGATGGCCTGAGCTTACAATACTATAAAAAGTTGGGCACAGTCTTGCTGCCTCGGCTTACTCAGTGGTGCAACGCATTACTTGGAGGCACCCATTTGCCGCCCCAATCCCTAGAGGCACACATCACTATTCTACCAAAAGAAGGTAAAGACCCTCTACTGTGCTCGAGTTATAGGCCCATTTCACTTTTGAATATGGACCTAAAGATCTGGGCTAAGCTGTTGTCCATGAGACTTCGCCCTCTCCTCCCTGGCCTCATTCATGTGGACCAGACTGGTTTTGTGAAGGGCAGGGAGGGGAAGCATAATGCATTACGAGTCATGCACGCTATTCACTATGCCACACAAAAAAAGATCCCTCTACTCCTTCTCGGCACAGATGCCGAGAAGGCGTTTGATAGGGTAGCGTGGGACTACATGAACAAGGTGTTAACCAAATATCGCATCCCTGATCGCTTCATCCGAGCTATCATGTCCCTATATAGTGAACCCAGCGCACGGGTTAGGGTCAATGGCACTCTTTCTGAACCTTTCCCCATATGTAATGGGACGCGACAAGGGTGCCCCCTATCACCGTCACTGTACGTCCTCGTGATGGAGACTCTTCTCCAGGCCTTGAGGCAGGATGGGGCGATTAGGGGATTGCAAATAGGAGATAGGCCTCATCTTACGGCAGCATTCGCTGACGATCTGCTCATAATGATCACTAATCCTACTGAAGCCCTGCCTCGTGTCCAATGCGTTATTGAAGAGTATGGAACCCTATCCAATTTCAAAGTAAATTATAGTAAGTCGGAGATACTGAACCTCACGATACCCCCTCGTATAGCCTCGAGTCTACAATCTTCCTCGTCTTATAGATGGCCATCTAAACACATCACATACCTGGGCATAGCCCTTCCCTCGTCGCTGAGCAACTTGTTTGACCTTAACTATGTACCCTTACTGACTAAAATGTAGAGAGAACTGTGCTCGTGATGTCATCAGGAAGTACGGGAAGGATTAAAAAAAATGTAAAAGTAGTAATTTACAAATATGTTTAACTTTCTGCCACCAGTTGATTTAAAAGAAAAAAGGTTTTCACCAGAGTACCCCTTTAACTCCTTCCCTAATAAAAGTTTGACCCCTTTTCCCATAAAAAAAAACCGAAATAAACATATGTGGTATCGCTGCGTGCGAAAATGTCCGAACTATAAAAATATATTGTTAATTAAATCGCTCGTTCAATGGCTTACACGCAAAAAATATTCCAAAGTCCAAAATAGTGTATTTTTGGTCACTTCTTATATCATGAAAAAATGAATAAAAAGCGATCAAAAAGTCTGATCAATACAAACATGGTACTGATAAAAACTTCAGAACACGGCGCAAAAAATGAGTCCTCATACCGGCCTGTATGCAGAAAACTAAAAAAGTTATAGGGGTTAGAAGATGAGAATTTTTAACATAAATTTTCCTGCATGATGTAGTTATGATTTTTTTCCGAAGTAATACAATATCCAACCTATATAAGTAGGGTATCATTTTAACCGTATGGACCTACAGAATAAAAATAATGTGTTATTTTTACCAAAAAATGCACTGCGTAGAAACGGAAGCCCCCAAAATTTACAAAAGGAAATTTTTTCTTCAATTTTGTCGCACAATGATTTCGCCGTTTCGCCGTGGATTTTTTGGTAACATAACTAATGTCACTGCATAGTAGAATTGGTTGCGCAAAAAATAAGCCATCATATGGATTCTTAGGTGCAAAATTGAAAGCGTTATGATTTTTAGAAGGTGATGAGGAAAAAATGAAAATGCAAAAACGGAAAAATGCTGAGTCCTTAAGGGGTTAAAGTGACAGTGGTCAGATCTGCAAAAAATGCTCTGGTCCTTAAGGCCAAAATCACCTCGGTCCTTAAGGGGTTAAAATGATGAAATATGGTCATAAAAATATTAATTATGAAAAATTATGAAAATGTATCATCAGGCAGGTAGTACCCCCAAATTAGACCCCCCCATTAGACAGGTAGTACCCCCAAATTACACCCCCCCATTAGACAGGTAGTACCCCCAAATTACACCCCCCCCCAGTAGACAGGTAGTACCCCCAAATTAGACCCCTCCCCCAGTAGACAGGTAGTACCCTCAGATTAGACCCCCCCCAGTAGACAGGTAGTACCCCCAGATTAACCCCCCCCCCCCTCCCGCAGTAGGCAGTGATTTCCAACTGGGGTGCCGCGGGATTTTGACGGCAAATATTTTATTTTTTTATTCACCGGCCTGGCCTGCGCGTCTGAAATTTATGGCGCCGCAGGGGGGGAGGGAAGTATGTGTGCGCTTTGCTGTGCGTGCACACATCGCAACCCCCTGCATTCCTCTCACCCTGCGGCTCAGTGAGTGAGTGCACTGGCGGTGCTCTGCCGGATTACCGTGCCGGTGTAGTGCCCCGTGCCCCAGCATCCCCCTCCCCCCCCAGCGGCCCAGTGAGTGAGTGCACTGGCGGTGCTCTGCCGGATTACCGTGCCGGTGTAATGACCCGTGCCCCAGCGTCCACCCCCCTCCCACCCCCAGCGTCCCAGTGAGTGAGTGCACTGGCGGTGCTCTGCCGGATTACCGTGCCGGTGTAATGACCCGTGCCCCAGCGTCCACCCCCCTCCCACCCCCAGCGTCCCAGTGAGTGAGTGCACTGGCGGTGCTCTGCCGGATTACCGTGCCGGTGTAGTGACCCGTGCCCCAGCATCCCCCTCCCCCCCAGCGGCCCAGTGAGTGAGTGCACTGGCGGTGCTCTGCCGGATTACCGTGCCGGTGTAATGACCCGTGCCCCAGCGTCCCCCTCCCCCCCAGCGTCCCAGTGAGTGAGTGCCCTGTCGGAGCCCTGAGTCGCTGCCCTGCCGGAGAGGGGAGGAAGGTGGAAGCTGCGCCTGATTACTGTGCCAGTGTAGTGAAGAAAAATGGCAAAAGGTACTGTACCCTTTCGTACCCTCTGTTACCCCTTCTTAACCCCGTCCACCCCCCCCCTCACCCCTGTCATTCATGTCCACCCCCTGTCTATCCCTGTCACCCATGTCCACCCCTCCCTATCCACCCCCCTGTAACACATGTCTACCCCCCTATTCACCCCTCTATCCCTTTGTCACCCCTCTTTTATCCCCCTTGTCATCCTTGTCCACCCCCGTTATCCCTGTTCACCCCCATATCTCCCGTGTCCACCATCCTGTCATCCATGTCCACCTTGGCCACCTCTGTCCATTCCTCTGCAACACATGTTTCCCCCCCCATCCACCCCTCTGACCACCCCCCAGTCTACATCTGTCACCATTGTCCCTCCACCCTAATCACCCCTCTGTCCCTCCTGTCATCCATGTCCACCTTGGCCATCCCCCCTCTGTCACCCATGTACACTCCTCTACCCCCCATTCCATAGACCTGCATACGGGGGGCGGTGGGGTGACATCACACGGTGGCGGGGGTGGGGGGGAGGTCATGATACTCTGGCCCCGTGGTCGCCACCCGGCTGTTTGTGAGCTGGCACCGATGTGTGCAGCTCAAACAGGTGGGTGGCGAATACAAGATTGCGGGGGTCCCCAGCGGCGGGACCCCCATGGGGAGACATCATATCCCCTATCCTTTGGATAGGGTATAAGATGTCTCAGGGCCGGAGTACCCCTTTAAGATGTTAGCCGAGCTTTCTTACAATCTTACTGAGGAACCTTCTGACAATATTTTACCATTTCTTCTCACACTGTATGGTCACTGCAATTCTCTGTAAAGACGAGGTTACTCATTCCATTAACCCCTTAAGGACCCGGGCTTTTTCCGTTTTTTCATTTTCAATTTTTCCTCCTTAACTTTAAAAAATCATAACTCTTTAAACTTTTCACCTAAAATTCTATATGATGGCTTATTTTTCGCGTCACCAATTCTTCTTTGTAATGACATTAGTCATTTTACCCAAACATCTACGGTGAAACGGGAAAAAAAATCAATGTGCGACAAAATTGATGAAAAAACTCTATTTTGTACGTTTTGGGGGCTTCCGTTTTTACGCAGTACATTTTTTGGCAAAAATTACACCTTATCTTTATTCTGTAGGTCCATATGGTTAAAATGATACCCTACTTGTATAGGTTTGATTTTGTATCACTTCAGAAAAAAATCATGAATACATGCAGGAACATTTATACGTTTAAAATGGTCATCTTCTGACCCCTATAACTTTTTAATTTTTCTGTGTTCCGGGCGCTATGAGAGCTCATTTTTTGCGCCATGATCTGAAGTTTTTAGGTGTATCATTTTTGTTCTGATCAGACTTATTGATCACTTTTTATTCACTTTTTTGTGGTATAAAAAGTGATCAAAAATGCACTATTTTGGACTTTGGATTTTTTTTGCGCATACGCCATTGAACGTGTGGTTTAAAAAGCAGTATATTTTTATAATTCGGACATTTCTGCACGCGATGATACCACATATGTTTATTTTTATTTACACTGTGTTTTTTTTATTCTTGGAAATGCCGGGCGATTCAAACTTTTATTAGGGGAAGGGATAATTGAAAGGGTTAATGATTTTTTTTTTTTTTTTAACACTTTTCTTATGCAATATTACAGCTCCTACAGGGCGGGCTATAACATTGCATTAACTGATCTTTACCACTGATTGATCCATCTCCATAGGAATGAATCA
Source organism: Hyla sarda (assembly GCF_029499605.1). Lineage (NCBI taxonomy): Eukaryota > Metazoa > Chordata > Amphibia > Anura > Hylidae > Hyla > Hyla sarda. Next base: position 73,028,745 of record NC_079196.1, read on the forward strand.
ATCAGTGTTTTCGGCGATTGGATGCTCAAGTCTGGATCTCAGGCTTGAAGCATTCATTCGGCCATTGGACAGTGCAGGAGAAGGTAAGAAGACCTCCTCCTGTGCTACAGCTGTTCGGGATGCCGACATTATACCGCGATGATCCCGAACAGCTCCCTGAGCTAGTCGGGCACTTTTACTTTTGTTTTTAGCTGCGCGGCTCAGCTTTGAGCGCGCGGCTAAAGGGTTAATAGCGCGCGGCACTGCGATCAGTGCCGCGCGCTGTTAGATGCGGGTCCCGGCTTCACTATCATGCCGGGCCCGCCGCAATATGATGCGGGGTCCTTAAGAGGTTAAAGTGGTACTCCAGTGGAAAACTAGATTTATTTTTTAAATCAACTGGTACCAGAAAGTTTAACAGATTTTTAAATTACTTCTATTAAAAAATCTTAATCCTTCCAGTACTTATTAGTGGCTATATATTACAGAGAAAATTCTTTTCTTTTAGGATTTCATTTCTTTCATGACCACAGTGCTCTCTCCTGACACCTCTGTCCATTTTAGGAACTGTCCAGAGCAGCATATGTTTGCTATGGGGATTTTCTCCTGCTCTGGACAGTTCCTGACATGGACAGAGGTGTCAGCAGTGGGCACTGTATTCATGACAGAAAAGAAATCCAAAAAGAAAAGAACCTCTGGAGAATACAGCCACTAATAAGTACTGGAAGGATTAAGATTTTTTTTCAATTGAATTAATTTACAAATCTTTTAAACTTTCTGGCACCAGTTGACTTAAAAAAAAAAAAAAAAAAAGGTTTTCCACCAGAATACCCCTTTAAAGTACTGTGCACAACGTATATGTGGTTTATTGCTGGGGTATGCGTGCTGTTTAACAAAACATGGTGGCCGGGAAGTCTGACCATGAGGCTATTTGGTAGTAAATAGGCAATAGCATGAGGAACTTATTCTATGACCATTACATTGTTGGGTCTACATCAGATGTCTCAAACTGGTGGCCCTCCAGATGTTGCAAAACTTCAACTCCCAGCATTCCCGACAGACATTAGCTGCAGAAAATGGCTGTCTGGGCATGTCCAGGCATGCTGGGAGTTGACGTTTTAAATCATCTGGAGGGCCACCAGTTTGAGACCCCCGGTCTATATGCTTATTTTAAAATAGGCGGAAAGTGATGAATGTGTACTGCCGGTGTGAACTGTGACTTGTTGAGACATCAGCATTCGTGGCTTGTGTGAGGACACACCACTGGTGGAGAGATGTGAGAGCGACATCAGCCACCATAGAGCCACATGGAGCGACATCAGCCACCATAGAGCCACATAGAGTGACATCAGCCACCATAGAGCCACATGGAGCGACATCAGCCACCATAGAGCCACATGGAGCGACATCAGCCACCATAGAGCCACATAGAGCGACATCAGCCACCATAGAGCCACATAGAGCGACATCAGCCACCATAGAGCCACATGGAGCGACATCAGCCACCATAGAGCCACATGGAGCGACATCAGTCACCATAGAGCCACATAGAGCGACATCAGCCACCATAGAGCCACAGAGCGACATCAGCCACCATAGAGCCACATGGAGCGACATCAGCCACCATAGAGCCACATGGAGCGACATCAGCCACCATAGAGCCACATAGAGCGACATCAGCCACCATAGAGCCACATAGAGCGACATCAGCCACCATAGAGCGACATCAGCCACCATAGAGCCACATAGAGTGACATCAGCCACCATAGAGCCACATAGAGCGACATCAGCCACCATAGAGCCACATAGAGCGACATCAGCCACCATAGAGCCACATGGAGCGACATCAGCCACCATAGAGCCACATGGAGCGACATCAGCCACCATAGAGCCACATGGAGCGACATCAGCCACCATAGAGCCACATAGAGCGACATCAGCCACCATAGAGCCACATAGAGCGACATCAGCCACCATAGAGCGACATCAGCCACCATAGAGCCACATAGAGTGACATCAGCCACCATAGAGCCACATAGAGCGACATCAGCCACCATAGAGCCACATAGAGCGACATCAGCCACCATAGAGCCACATGGAGCGACATCAGCCACCATAGAGCCACATGGAGCGACATCAGCCACCATAGAGCCACATGGAGCGACATCAGCCACCATAGAGCCACATAGAGTGACATCAGCCACCATAGAGCCACATGGAGCGACATCAGCCACCATAGAGCCACATGGAGTGACATCAGCCACCATAGAGCCACATAGAGCGACATCAGCCACCATAGAGCCACATAGAGCGACATCAGCCACCATAGAGCGACATCAGCCACCATAGAGCCACATAGAGTGACATCAGCCACCATAGAGCCACATGGAGCGACATCAGCCACCATAGAGCCACATAGAGCGACATCAGCCACCATAGAGCGACATCAGCCACCATAGAGCCACATAGAGCGACATCAGCCACCATAGAGCCACATAGAGTGACATCAGCCACCATAGAGCCACATGGAGCGACATCAGCCACCATAGAGCCACATGGAGTGACATCAGCCACCATAGAGCCACATAGAGCGACATCAGCCACCATAGAGCCACATAGAGCGACATCAGCCACCATAGAGCGACATCAGCCACCATAGAGCCACATAGAGTGACATCAGCCACCATAGAGCCACATGGAGCGACATCAGCCACCATAGAGCCACATAGAGCGACATCAGCCACCATAGAGCCACATAGAGCGACATCAGCCACCATAGAGCGACATCAGCCACCATAGAGCCACATAGAGTGACATCAGCCACCATAGAGCCACATGGAGCGACATCAGCCACCATAGAGCCACATGGAGCGACATCAGCCACCATAGAGCCACATGGAGCGACATCAGCCACCATAGAGCCACATAGAGCGACATCAGCCACCATAGAGCCACATAGAGCGACATCAGCCACCATAGAGCCACATGGAGCGACATCAGCCACCATAGAGCCACATAGAGCGACATCAGCCACCATAGAGCCACATAGAGCGACATCAGCCACCATAGAGCCACATAGAGTGACATCAGCCACCATAGAGCCACATAGAGCGACATCAGCCACCATAGAGCCACATGGAGTGACATCAGCCACCATAGAGCCACATGGAGCGACATCAGCCACCATAGAGCCACATAGAGCGACATCAGCCACCATAGAGCCACATAGAGCGACATCAGCCACCATAGAGCCACATGGAGTGACATCAGCCACCATAGAGCCACATGGAGCGACATCAGCCACCATAGAGCCACATAGAGCGACATCAGCCACCATAGAGCCACATAGAGCGACATCAGCCACCATAGAGCGACATCAGCCACCATAGAGCCACATAGATCACACGTGGTCTGCCAGTTCAGTACCCCTGATATAGGACATAGATCAATGTTTCCCAACCAGAGTGCCTCCAGCTGTTACAAAACTACAACTCCCAGCATGCCTGGACAGCATTGTAGCTTTGCTTTGGAGACACCTTGGTTGGGAAACACTTATTTATGTCAGTGTTTCCCAACCCTCCAGCTGTTGCAAAACTACAACTCCCAGCATGCTAGGAGTTGTAGTATTGCAACAGCTGGGGGCACCCCTGGTGAGAAAGGGGGGGGGGGGTGAGCAGGGATTGTGCTGGGAAGGGGGGAGGGATGATGCTGGAAAAGGGTGGGCATGGATGGTGGGGGGTAGTTTATCTTACCTGCCTTAGAACACTGCTGGGCTCCTGTATCCTCCAGACACTTCCTGCTTGCTGGGGTCATGTGATGTTTTGGTGTCACATGACCCAAGCAGAGCAGTAGAAAGCTGCCAATCAGGGGGAAGAGAAGCCGAGTAAGTGCCGATAACTCCACAGACACGCTGTGTGCACGCTCCCTCTGCACTGCAGACTGAGTATACAAATATAGCTTGTGACAGGGATGAGCGCTGGGACAGGGTGTCACCCCACCACCCCACCATTCTAGGGGGCAGCAATCTCGGGGGGGATAATTGCCCCGTTGTACCCCCCCCCCCCCCCCCCTGGATCCGCCACTGCATGGGTCAGGGGTGTGGAAATTAAAAAAAAACTACTTGTTCAAGGGACTAAAGCGGAACACAATCTACTTGTCCCTCAGGAAAATCCACTTGTCCCGATTCATAAAATAATTTCAACCAAAATAGTCTGATCCCCCCCACTAGACCACCAGGGATGGATATAAGATCCTTTAGACACTGCTGACAGCGGTGATCTAATGGGTTAATAGGTGATCGCAGTATGTCAGACTATTAGTGGCGGGAGAGCTGTAGCGCCTCTTACACCCGAGACAAGACCAGATAAGTCTAGATGTAACTTTTTGATCACCTTATAAAAAATTTCTCACATGAAGTGACCAAAAATGAGCAATTCTGGACTATTCTTTACATTTACACCGTTCACCATACGGTTTAATTAACATTATATTTTAATAGTCTGGACATTTCCACATGCAGAGATATCACTTATGTTTATTTTTCTACATTATTTTTATTTAAAGAAAATTGGAAACTTATTAGGAAAGGGGCTTATTCACATATATACGCACTTTTTAAAATATTTTAATCACTATTTTCAGTCTCAATAGGGACTTATGTGTTACTGGGGGGGGGGGGGGGGTTCTGCTTCTCCAGTTTATGTGCTGCATTTTGTGTCAGAAAATGCTGGAAGTTGCATTTAATTACTAGATAACTACAACTCCCAGCATGCCCTGATACAGCCTATGGTTGTATAGGTGTTGCAGCATGTTCCACTGTATAGTAGGACAGTTAAGGTTATTGTAGGACATGCTGGGAGTTGTAGTTTTGGTTTGTGTCAGCTGCAGAGCCATAGGCTGTGTCAAGGAATAATGGGAATTGCCGTTAGTAACTACAACACCCAGCATGCCCTGATGCAGCCTATGGCTCTGCAGCTGACCCGAACCAAAACTACAACTCCCAGCATGTTACACTTTATAGTTCTACAGTTTAGGTTATGGTGTAACATGCTGGGAGTTGTAGTTTTGGTTCGGGCGTGTTTGTGTGCATCGGTGGGGCTCTTGGTTGACGGGTGAGTATGAAGGGGGCGGGATTCTGGGGGTGCAATATAGTGCGGGTGCCACTGAAAATAAATAAAATTAGATGGCACAACTGCCCTAATGCCCGACGTGACAGTCCGCTCCTATACAAAACATTCATGCATACACATATCATACATACACCAGCCACTGCCCCCATATCCCCATACACACACCCCCGCCACTGCCCCCCCCCACATCATACATTACATACACACATACACTCACACCATACATATACACCATACATATGCACACATCATACATAGGCCTGCTGCTGCTGCCCCCCCACATATCATACATTACATTACATACACATCACACAGACAGACATCATACACACATTACATACACATCACAAACAGACATCATACACACATTATACATTACATACACATCACACACAGACAGACATCATACACACATCACACATACACTCACACTATATATATACACCATACACACATCACACATTACATACACATCACACATAGACAGACATCATACACACATCACACATAGACATCATACACATATACACTCACACCATAGATATACACCATACATATGCACATATCATACATAGGCCTGCTGCTGCTGCCCCCCCCCCCCACATATCATACATTACATACACACATCACACATTACATACACATCACACAGACAGACATCATACACACATCACACATTACATACACATCACAAACAGACATCATACACACATTATACATACAGACACATCACACACAGACAGACATCATACACACATCACACATACACTCACACCATACATATACACCATACACACATTATACATTACATACACATTACACACAGACAGACATCATACACACATCACACATACACTCACACCATACATATACACCATGCACACATCACACATTACATACACATCACACACAGACAGACATCATACACACATCACACATACACTCACACCATACATATACACCATACACACATCACACATTACATACACATCACACACAGACAGACATCATACACACATCACACATACACTCACACCATACATATACACCAGTGTTTCCCAACCAGGGTTCCTCCAGCTGTTGCAAAACTACAACTCCCAGCATGCCCAGGGCATGCTGGGAGTTGTAGTTTTGCAACAGCTGGAGGAACCCTGGTTGGGTAATACTGATATACACCATACATATGCACACATCATACATACACCTGCCGCTGCCCCCCCATCATACATTACATACACACATCACACATACACTCACACCATACATATACAACCACCCTTCCTGCCGCCGCCTGCATTCTCGGCCTCCTCACCTGATCCGGCCATGAGTGGACATCAGAGCTGTAGTCACCGCCGGTGTGAGGTGAGATTTCCGTCCTCCCCCTCCCCCCTGCTCTGTGTTTTCCCTGTGCAAACTAGCAACCTCCCCGTGGTGGATTAGGTCCTGGGGAGACAGATCAGGGGGAGGGGGAGGGATAGAGCTGTGCACGGAGCTGTCTACATCCTTTCTCTCACCCTGCTGTGTCTTCTGAGCTCCGTCCATCCTCCGGGAGGGGAGATAAGTGGACTCTATGTCAGCTGGAGGCCACCGCCCCCTCCATACACTCTGAGTGCCGGTGTGAGACTTCCATCGGCTCCTGCGCCTTACACCGACATTAAAGAAAAATAAGGGGGAAGTCTGTCTGTCCCTGCTCGCCCGATACAGGGCTAAATCTATGAACAATTCACCTGCCCGGCGCCCAAAACTACTTGTCCCGGGCGTCGGGCGATAGGATTTCCACATCCCTGATGGGTACACTATGTACCCCAGTATGCTATACAGCTGGCGTAGGTAAGTAGTGATGCTCTGCACCCTGTATACGCTATATATCACTCCTCACCTCCTTACACTCTGGACTGGGCCCTCTGCATCTGACCCATGGAGTGGTACCTGAAGGCAGTAAAAAAAATTGCCACAGGATCCAAAAATGATTGTTACCACACACCAGCAAAAACGCAAGAAAAAGAACACAAGAAAAACTGAAAAAATGCAGGAAAAAGCTGTGACCGTTCTTCTGGCGTTTTTGCTGGTGAACAAAAAACCTCAATGGAATCCAAGCCTCAAAGCAATAGAACAAAATCCCTATGTCCACTTTTCCTGTGAGGTGCAGCTCAGGTGTACTCTGTGTGGAGATTTTGAACTTTGCACAAAATTTATCATGTGCCTTGCAATTGCACCAAATTTAGACCAACCAAAACAATCTACAAAAAACATGTACCTACAACAATGATAAATTTCCCCCAATGTATATGTGTGATTGTGTATATGTAGCAGAGCCGAGTGTGTGATTGTGTATATGTAGTAGAGCTGAGTGTGTGATTTTGTAAATGCAGCAGAGCTGAGTGAGTGATCAGGTGTATGTAGCCAAGTTGAGTGTGTGCGTGGTCATGCTTATACATAATCACACATTCAGCTCTGCTCCATACACATGTCGCACACATGTTCTCCTCACATTTTCAAAGATCTCTTGTGCTGCTTTGAAAATATGTGAAAATTCATTTTCGCACCCCCAATTTTTTTTTTGCAGCCACATTGGATTTTTTTTTTGCACCAAATTTTACATCACAGAAAATTCTGGCGGAAACATCTCACAAAATATTCCATGGTTACTAGTGCCCAGTGATAACTGTATAAATAAAACATTTCTGAGCTTAAATGTGAGTGCAGGTGCAGTGACCAATAAAAAAAAAAAAAAAAAAAAAAAAAATTATATATATATATTATTTTTTATTTTTTTTAATGCCATTTTCAATAAGTTTTTTTTTTTTTTTTTTATAATTACTTAAATAACATCTTTTCCCACAAAAACAAAGAAAAAAAACCCCAAAAACAGTAAAACTGCAACACAATTTCTGTGATTTCCGGTATGAAATTTTTTATGTAAACTGGACTCTCACCCCTTTGAAAATATCATAGTTATATAGTTAGTACGGTCGAAAAAAGACATATGTCCATCAAGTTCAACCAGGGAATTGAAGGGTAGGGGTGTGGCGCGATATTGGGGAAGGGATGGGATTTTATATTTCTTCATAAGCATTAATGTTATTTTGTTCCAGGAATGTATCTAATCCTGTTTTAAAGCTGTTAATTTTTCCTGCTGTGACCAGTTCCTGAGGTAGACTGTTCCATAAGTTCACAGTTCTTATGGTAAAGAAGGCGTGTCGCCCCTTGAGACTAAACCTTTTCTTCTCCAGACGGAGGGAGTGCCCCCTCGTCCTTTGGGGGGGGGGTTTAACCTGGAACAGTTTTTCTCCATATTTTTTGTATGGGCCATTAATATACTTATATACGTTTATCATATCCCCCCTTAAACGTCTCTTCTCAAGACTAAACAATTGTAACTCCTTTAATCGCTCCTCATAGCTAAGATGTTCCATGCCCCATATTAGTTTAGTCGCGCGTCTCTGCACCCTTTCCAGCTCCACAGTGTCCCTTTTATGGACAGGTGACCAAAACTGAACAGCATATTCCAGGTGAGGCCGTACCAATGCTTTATAAAGGGGGAGTATTATGTCCCTGTCCCTTGAGTCCATGCCTCTTTTGATACATGACAATATCCTGCTGGCTTTGGAAGCAGCAGCCTGACATTGCATGCTATTCTGTAGTCTGTGATCTACAAGTACACCCAGATCCTTCTCTACCAGTGACTCTGACAGTTTAATCCCCCCTAAGACATACGACGCATGCAGGTTATTAGTACCCAGATGCATAACTTTACATTTATCCACATTGAACCTCATTTGCCAAGTGGAGGCCCAGACACTTAGTCTATCCAAGTCATCTTGTAACTTATGCACATCCTCTATAGACTGTACCGTGCTACAAAGCTTGGTGTCATCTGCAAAGATAGAAACAGAGCTGTTAATACCATCCTCTATATCATTGATAAATAAATTACACAACAGCGGTCCCAGTACAGAACCTTGGGGTACACCACTAATTACCGGGGACCAATCAGAGTACGAATCATTGACCACCACTCTCTGGGTACGATCCATGAGCCAGTGTTCAATCCAGTTACAAACTAAAATTTCCAAACCCAAAGACCTTAACTTACCTGTCAGACGTCTGTGAGGGACAGTATCAAACGCTTTAGCAAAATCCAGAAACACTATATCCACAGCCATTCCTCTGTCAAGGCTTCTACTCACCTCTTCATAAAAGCAAATTAGATTGGTTTGACAACTTCTATCCTTAGGAAACCCATGCTGGCTATCACTTATAATACAATTTTAAGGCAAGACAAAACGCTCCTATTATGCTTATATGACTTCTTTACTGACACAGCAGCAACCATATATTGTATATAATAAAAGAAAAAACGTTTTACATATGTAATGCATATAACCATGAAACCTAGGACGTAACCTAGTATGCTATATGGATCATCCAATCAGTCCACAGCCCAGGTAATAAAGGTAATCCACACACAGGTATCTTCCTCTTCTTTGCTGCTCAGCAGTTCAGATAAGTACTCTCTGTTATTTAAAAAATATTTTGTGCCTCACTTTTTCAAATTTGCTCTAATATTTCATTATTAAAAAATTATTATTTTTCATTACTTCTTAATTTAATTTATTTTATTACTTAATTATTATTTAATTTAATTTATTTAATTTATTTATTTCATTCATTTTATTTTGCTATAATCTTCTTTCAGTTCATACATATAATTGTCTTTTTCAAGACAATTTTTTCATATACTGTAATTCCGCCATTTTCTTCCTTGCTTTCATACTATATACTCAACAGTATAATGTTTCAGCATTAGCCTTCTTCTAAATTGATACATATACTTACCGCTGGGGGTTTTTCCACTAACCCCCGTTCTCTACATCTGGTCACCTTCATCCCGGCTTTGTCCCCTGTTAGTTCCCTCGGCTTGCGCCTTTCCTATTCTTCGCATAGCCGCCGCCATCTTAGGTGCCGCTCGAGCGCGTCTCTCGCGAAATCTCGCGATACCCGGCAGTGAGGTGATCTCCTGTCAGGGTGAACGAGATTTCCGTCATTCTCCTCAGAGCGACGGAGCGAGTAGCAGCGCACAGTGACTTAGCGTTACATTGTTACCTCACAACTGTTCGCCATTATACTTTGTATCCTTTTCACTTTCCATTTAAAAAAATTTCTTTCTAGTTTCTCACCTACTGTGTTAGACTGCCATCTAGTGGCTGTAATATATATTACAAGCTGGGGGAAAAAACTTTTTCCTCAGCGTATTACCCCTCCATAACCAATTGACTTTGCCATAAATACAAGTGTATATATGTATGTATGTGTGTAGGTTTGTATATAGGTATATATACATATGGGCATACGTATATATTAGTTAATTAATTTTTTCTCAATTTACAACTGCTTGATAATTATTTATTTAATTAATTAATATACTGGTGGATATTATTCAACATTATTGTTTTTTCCTTCACCCTTTCTCACAGTATATTTCTCTCATTGTATACCTACATTCTCTTTATTCTCAACATGTCTGAGGAAAATAAAACTGTATCTGATCCTTCACAGGATCGTATTCAAACAATGGTGGACGCATCTGTGTCCAAATCGGTTCAAGCAGCGATTGTCACCTTACAAGACACAATCACAAAATCCATGAACCTGGTTTTGGCACGTGCCACCCTTCAAAACCCCTCAGATTTACCACCCCGAACTCCATCTGACCAATACTGGTCGCCCAAAGAATCAGTCTCTGAACTGGCTAAGGGCTTTAAAGGACCTGGAAAGTCCAAATCAAAGAGACGACATTTGTCTGTTGATCCTTATTCCAAACCTACTAGATACACTTTAGAATCTCATACCCCCTCCAAATCACAGGCAAATGACTCCGTCCCTATAAGGGGAATTAACCAGTCAGATAATACTTCTTCCACCCTAGAAGAGGCTCACTCCTCTAAACGGAAAAAAGTGGACTTTAGATCCAAACCAGACTCCTTTAGAGAGTCCTCATCTGAAGATTCTGATCACTCAGACATTGAGGATGTGGACGATATTTTATATATCTCTGAGGAAGGTGGCTCAGACCATGACGACCCTGCTCTGCAGGACGACACCAAAACAGGTGATTCTAATGACCCCTTTTTCGATCCCTCATTGATTTATCACCCTCGGTCAGGGGAATGGTTACCTGAACCTAAGGTAGCTGAATATCTGGCTATGTGGGTATTTAAATCTCTGGACAAGGCTTCTAGGAGCAAATTAAAGTCAGAGTGCCCCCGCCCATCTCTCCCGCATAATTCTTCGGCCACCCCCGAGTTGGACCCTTTACTCAATAAATTTTTATTTAAGACGGGAAAGAATCCAAAGAAAGGGATCGACCGCAGCTTCAAGGCTTGCCAGGACAAACTTATGGACCTGCTAGGTCCATTAACCAAAATTCTCAATTTGGCAGAACTGGCTTCTAACTCAAATACTTCGGTGGATACCGAAACTCTGAAGGGATGGGCTCAAAGAGCCATATGCTTATTCGGCAATGCCAATGCCGCTCTCTCTACAGAGAGAAAGAGGTCTATTCTAATGAAAATAGACCCGCAGTTGACCAATTTGGCCTCTACGGAGCCACCTAATCCTACTAAAGGATTACTCTTTGGAGACGAGTTCATAAAAGAAATGAACAAATACGTGGGCCTGTTTTCGTCTTTAAGTAAGGCACAGGTCTCTATGAAGAAGGTCTTCTCTCAGAAGATTTTTGGAAAGGCTGGAAGAGGCAGGGGCCGCTCTTCCAGCCGCTCAACTCAGTATAGACCCCAATATAGAACCACATATAACCCACCACAACCCTCCTTCACTACACCCACCCCGACACCATTCTTCCCATACAGGGGCAGACCTTGGCACGCACGAGGACAACGGGGTTACCCACGATCCAGACCATCTTCAGGTAAGACATGTCCAGTGTTCTTCCCTTCATATCCCATTAGGAGGGAGACTCCTACATTTTTTAACAAATTGGAGTATGATTACATCAGACTCCTGGATTCTAAACACAGTCAGGGGTTATCAAATAGAATTTGTTTCGCCCCCAATTCAAATGTCTCTCCCTCACCCGATCCAATTCTCCATGACAGACAAAGAACTCATAGATCTAGAAATCAAAGATCTCCTCTCAAAAAGCGCAATCACTCCAATCCCCTATCATTCTACAGGTTATCTCAGCAATCTCTTTTTAGTCAAAAAGAAAGATGGCGGTCACAGACCGGTCATCAATCTGAAATCCCTCAACAACCTGGTTGTATATCGTCATTTCAAGATGGAGGGAATTCACCTCCTAAGAGATATTTTAATGAAAGACGATTGGCTCGCCAAAATAGATCTGAAGGACGCTTACCTTACGGTTCCAATCCATCCTTCATCCCAAATTTTCCTTCAGTTCCTATGGAACAACCAAAGGTGGCAGTTCACTTGCCTCCCATTCGGCCTATCATCAGCACCTTGGTGCTTCACAAAACTTCTCAAACCGGTGATTGCATTACTCAGAGGTCGCGGGGTTCGCCTTATAATATACCTCGACGACATTCTTCTTATGGCTCAATCCAAGGAACTTCTATCTCTTCACACGGATTGGACTATGTCTCTCTTAACCCATTTGGGTTTCCTCATAAACTTCGAAAAATCAGTTCTTATCCCATCACAAGAAATCGAATTTCTGGGTTTTCTGATCAACACCCAATCAACTACCTTAAGTCTTCCATCCAGGAAATTAAAGACTATCAGGAAGGAGATTCGTCAAGTTCTTCGCAAGGACTTGATCTCCCTGAGAACGATAGCCCGCATAGTGGGTCTTCTGGCTGCTTCCATTCAAGCTATATTTCCAGCCCCCCTCCACTACAGAGCGCTTCAACGGTTGAAAATTCACCATCTAAGAGAGGGGCTGGGTTATTCAGACGACATCCGTCTATCTTCCGAAGCCAGAGAGGAACTTCTCTGGTGGCTCGTCCACATAGAATCCTGGAACGGAAAAGCGATCTTCCATCCAAATCCGGATTTAATCATAGAATCCGATGCGAGTCTTTCTGGATGGGGCGCTCATTGTGGACCTCTTTCGACCGGAGGGAAATGGTCTCCCTCGGAATCTACTCTACACATAAATTGCCTGGAACTCCTGGCAGGTTTCTTTGCTTTAAAGAGCTTTGCAAAGAATTCCTCAAATTGTTGCATCCTCCTTCGGATGGACAACATATCTGCTGTCCAATACATCAATCATCTGGGAGGCACGAATTCCAAAATGCTTGCAGATTTTGTCAAAGATTTTTGGCATTTCTGCTTGGACAAAAATATTGTCCTGAAGGCAGAATATATACCAGGGATTTCCAATTCCATAGCGGACTGGTATTCTCGTTATCTTACAGACAACAGCGACTGGAGACTTCATCCCCCAGTCTTTCAGAGGATCAATTCTTTATGGGGTCCTTTACATCTGGATCTCTTTGCATCACGACTCAACACCCAACTTCCTCAATTTTTTAGTTGGCGTCCGGACCCAGAAGCGCTGGGAGTGGACGCTTTCCTTCAATCTTGGCCGAGGAAGATCCTCTACGCCTTTCCACCTTTCAACCTTATCCCTCGGGTTCTATTTCAAGTTTTGATTCAGAAAATCACCCTGGTGTTAGTTACACCTCTATGGCCAACTCAATCCTGGTATCCTCAAATTTTAAGTCTCCTCATCGACTTTCCTCGTCTTCTACCAGCTTTCCCTCATCTTCTCCTAGACCCTCAAGGGAACTTTCATCCTTTGATCTTATCCAACCAACTACCTCTGGTTGCCTGGTTGATATCAGGCCAAACAGACCTTACTTCCAATTTTCTCAATCAACTAGAGACATATTATCAGATGCCTGGGCCCCGGGTACCAGAAAGGCTTACAGATCAGCCTGGGGATTATGGATTCGTTGGTGCAATCAACGGGATGTGGATCCCTTACATGCATCTATTCCCAATATCTTGAATTTTCTTTCTTTTTCATTTGATGAGGGTAAAGCTTACAGAACGATAAATCTCTACCGTTCTGCTATCTCATCAAATCACCCGCCTATTGACTCCATCCCTATTGGCAAACATCCTTTAGTATGCCAATTACTTAAGGGTATTCGATTCAGACGTCCATCTTTACCCAAATATTCAACAACTTGGGATGTCAATCTTATCCTACAAATGTTCACCACCTGGGAGGATAATGATTCTCTTTCTCTTAAACTCCTATCTTTCAAATTAACAGTTCTCCTTTGCCTTATCTCAATCAAACGCATTTCCGACGTTCGTGCTTTAGACATAACACGTAGACAATTTACTCCTCAAGGGGTTCTTTTCTCTATTTTTCGTCGTACAAAAACCAACCTTCAATCTGTGTTCTACCCCTCTTTTCCATATCAAGATAAACTATGCGTTGTCCGTTGTCTGCACTCTTACGAATCTAAAACGGAATCTCTTAGACTTTCTTCTTCATCTCAATTACTTATCTCTTTTTGTAAACCCCACGCTCCAGTTACCTCAACCACACTTGCTAGATGGGTTAGACAGACCATGCAAATGGCGGGTATTGACATCACCAAATTTGGTGCTCATTCTACTAGGGGAGCAGTATCTACAAAAATTTTTCAATCAGGAGCATCCCTTTCAGATTTACTAAAAGCTGCCAATTGGTCCTCCGAGTCTACTTTTAAAACTTTTTATTTCAGACCCGAATCTCATGTTTCTATGGTATTATTATAATGTTATTATCATGCATATTTTATATGTTTTTAGACACATGATTGTATTTTATATCTAGCTTTAAACTAGCATAATAGGAGCGTTTTGTCTTGCCTTAAAATTGGGAATTTTCCTATCCATTGTGACGGAAAATTTGGATTTTAATAAAGACCAAACGCGAGTATTATCCCTCCCTTTTTGTAATACACCCATCCCTATAACTATTTTGTTCTTTATTTCCGATAGTGCAACAATAACCCATCAGTATTCTTCATCTGCAACCTCTTCGTATGGTGGATTTGAGGAGACTACGTCTTCAACGCCTCCGAACTTCGTTCCCTCGTTGTTTTCAGCAGTTTTCATGTTCATCGTCTTCAGTTCTATCTTTCGTGTCTAAGGTAGTTCTTCTACAGATTATCCAGTTCACAGCAAAGAAGAGGAAGATACCTGTGTGTGGATTACCTTTATTACCTGGGCTGTGGACTGATTGGATGATCCATATAGCATACTAGGTTACGTCCTAGGTTTCATGGTTATATGCATTACATATGTAAAACGTTTTTTCTTTTATTATATACAATATATGGTTGCTGCTGTGTCAGTAAAGAAGTCATATAAGCATAATACTCGTGTTTTGTCTTTATTAAAATCCAAATTTTCCGTCACAATGGATAGGAAAATTCCCAATTATCCCCTATGTATTCCTGTATGTAATCCCGTATAAATCCTTCAAACAATTTACCCACAATGCACGTTAGACTTACCGGTCTATAGTTTCCTGGAGAAGACCTAGTGCCCATCATGTAAAGCAGAAAATATACGTGGACACACCCACTTTTACAAAACTGACGTGAACGGTGTAAACCGCGGCACAAAGCTCTTTGAAATGTGTTCAATATTTTTTGCGCCAAAATTTTGGCGCAAAATTGATTTTTTTGTGCCGCAAAATTCTTTGAGAATCTACCCTCTGTGTACTTTATAAATATTTATAATTTTACTATTGTGCAGAGTTTTGTTCGGCGCACACTGCTGCTCCAGCACTTCTAGCTATGTGAGCAGTGCCGTGGAGGTAGAGAAGGCGTGCACGGTAGAGCCAGGGGGGGAGGGGGTTATATATTTGCGCAAAATTTATCAAACGACGTGCACAACTTTTGTAAATTGTGTAAAGGGGCAGATCTGTGTCTACAACAGACCCTAATGAGAAATCTCCCCCAATGATTCTATAAACTGGCGGTCGATAATGAGTATATAGTTTATATACATTTTTTGTGTAGAGGTTTTTTTTAATATAATTTTTAATAGGAAAGAAATAAAAGACATTTTTGAAAAGGTTTCCAATCTCAGTTTTCGTTACTCAATAAAAAAGATTTACACCATTTTCTGAACAATATAATTTCAGTAGTATGTACCGTATATAAAGTATACAAAAAATAAGGTTGCAGCAGCAGCTCTCTTTGTCAAAAAAATCGAGGCTCTTAGCGCACTTTTTGATCAAAACGTGTCCCCATCCACCACACGGAGGTGGCCTCTTGTCGGATGAGACCCTAACATGCCTAATCCACTCACCTCTGCTGGGCATATGGCCTCTGACATGCAGGATCCTTTTATATTATGCATGTTTTGTGTATATCTATGTATCTATCTATATATATATATATATATATATATATATATATATATATATATGCATTGTACTATATGCACTATATCTCTGCACTTTTTATATCTTTTGTATATGTATGTATTGTATTGCATGCTCTATATATTCCTGCACTCTTCAGGCACTGCTCCTATCCATTTGGATTTAGTATACATCATTCCTGCACACTAATCAAGATTCATTTACCGTATTTTTCGCCGTATAAGACGCACTTTTTATTCTGCAAAACTGGGGGGGAAAGTTGGTGCGTCTTACACGGCGAATACACACACCTATCGCGGCGGTACCGGTGGCCATCAACGGCCCGGACCCGCGGCTAATACAGGACATCACCGATCGCGTGATGATGACGGCGACGGAGAGCGTGGATCCCAGGGAAGAAGACGTCCGGAGCGTCGGGGATACCACGGGGACGCGGCGACAGCGAAGGAGCGACATCCAGGGCAGCGGTGACGGGTCCGGAGCGGCAGGGACACGTGAGTATTACCTCCTATCCAGTGGTCTTCAACCTGCGGACCTCCAGTTGTTGCAAAACTACAACTCCCAGCATGCCCGGACAGCCAACGGCTGTCCGGGCATGCTGGGAGTTGTTGTTTTGCAACATCTGGAGGTCCGCAGGTTGAAGATAACTGTTGGGTTCAGAATTTTTTTCTTTCTAGATTTTGCGCCTTTAAAATTGGGTGTGTCTTATATACCGATGCGTCCTATAGGGCGAAAAATACGGTATACACTTCTACAAATATATTTTTTTACAAAAATATTTTTCTCATTTTTGTTTATGTTGCATGCGCTATTTACGGTATTTGTTTTACCATTATGCATGTTATCACATCCTTGTCATTTTTTTATGCTTTCATATGCCCCTGGATTATTATAATAATCATTATTGCTATTATCTCAAATGTATATGCATTATTTATAGCCATGTTATTGCCTTCACAGTCAGTTCTCCCACTATATATTTTCATTCTTTGTATTATTTAGCCCTGGGTCTGATGTTCAACTTATTTTGTATATCCCTCCATTAGCAGCGATCTGTCTTTCCCCCTAGAATTTTTTTGTGCACGCATGCGCAGTATGAGTGACTGTGGCCATGTTTTCGTTGCCGAACCCACTCTATAATGTGAATGCGCGTTGCGTGCTCCATCACACGAGTGCCGCGGTGTCCAACGTCACTTCCGACCCAGCGGCTTACTATTTGGACAGGTGTGTCTATTGGGTCACTATTATATAAATTCCGATCCTGTAGCCATTATTTGCAGCCAAATGTTTTAACATATATTGATATATATTTATTTTATTTAGTCTATTATGTACATTTTTAGAATCATGTTCTTTTATTAATAAAAAAATATATACATTTTCATACATCGATTTGTACTTTATTTGGTGTCGGGGTTACGCTTTTGGCGTTTGTAGGTATATATGCAGAAGGAATAAGTTGCAATATATAGGGGAAAAAAAGAAACATGGTGGTTGGGGTGCTGGTGACTACTCCCAATGAAGCAGAGCTGTAGTGTTCTGATCAATTCGGGAGCTGTGTATTCTTCCCCCACCATCACTTTCCTCCTCCTCCTATTCTCAAAAATGAGGAATCCTCCTGCCAGACTACCCAAATCTGTAGATAACGTTGGACTTTTTGTCAGAATTTTATTAATATTTGTATTTATATTTGTATATTATATTATATTTGTTTGTCTATGTTATAAAGTGATGTTCGTTCCCACCCAAATACCCAGTCCTCCATATAAAGTCACCGCCCCCCCCCCCCAAAAAAAAACACCCTATACCCCGAGTTTTCTATACCTTTATTTAATAATAAAAAGCTTATTTCACCCTATAAAACAAATGGATGTAAATGTCCATGTTTACACCTGTCCTCAGAGCAGTGACATTCCGTATGACATCACACATGTGACTTCACAAATGGTGATAGCTGGAAAAAGAGGTGCAGAGCCCCAGAGGCCTTACTCTGAGGACTGCAATCTAGCGAGCACTAGTGTTTCTATATTGTTTCCTTGCGCTTTTTATTTTATTTTATCATGATTCGAGGGGACCACATCAGCAGGGATGAGGTCAATTTGGCCTGTAGCATGTGCTGGACAGTTACCATCCTCCTGGGTTCCCTCTTCACCACCGGCCCGAGTTTCTGGTTTGAAATCACCAGCAACCAACCGAGCCGGAATATCACCTCCAGCCACCTGCAAGGGCAGAACGATACCATCAGAGATCTGCCCAGCTTGAATACTACCAGCAGCGACATGAAGTGTCCCATCTGGACGAGGACCAGGATCAGAAAGATCACCCCTGTCCTGGTGAGTAATCAAACCTCTGCCAGCAGCGACATGAAGTGTCCCATCTGGACCAGGACCAGGATCAGAAAGATCACCCCTGTCCTGGGGAGTAATGACACCACTGCCAGCAACGACGCGATCAACTGGGATTCCATTACCAACAACCTGCAGAGCGGGGCGGCCATCATCAAAAACTATCTTGGCTGGATCAGCACTTATGGTGACATGATCATCTGCCTGCTATGCTATATTCCCATCGATAACAACCTGCTGGACCGGTTCATAGATGCTGTTGACGACCTGATCTCGTTTGCTACTATCATCAGTGACCTGCTGTCCTGGATAGACACCACCACTGACTTGATCTTCCGGATCCCCACCATCACCAGCAGCTCCCTGCTTGCCTGGATGAACCCAGTCAATGAGTTTGTGACCTGGATTACCACCAACAGCACTATAGAGCTTCTTTACGTGATCTGTAACCCCACCGCCATCAGCTGGATCGGCTTCTTCAGTGACAGGCTCACCTGGATCGCCATCACACTCCAGCTTCTGACGTGGGTTATGCCAAGGGGGATAGTGACCAGCATCACCGGACCGATGGACTATATTAACTCGGTCAGACAGTTCCTGGGACGGGTCACCGTTGCCATCCTAATTGTCAATATCCCCGAGATTAAAGGTGTCATTACCATCATCGCCAGTATACTATGGGTATTCACCACCAACCTGTATGTATGAACACTGGAAAAGATGAATAAACATTTTTATTAGACAAATATTCCAATAGTTGTAATTATTGTTATAATAGACAAAGTAGGGAATTTATTATAAATCAGTGTTTTATATGTCAGTGAGAAACAAAAATATCTCGGAGTAAGGTGCCCCAAATGTATGAAGAGCCGCAGTTGAATATGGTTTCACATAACTACAACTCCCAGCATGCCCAGACAGCCAATAGCACTGCTCAGCCTCTGATTGGTGGAGCACTTTGTCGTACGGTAATAACTCAACTAACCCCTTCCCACAGAATGCCTTATATAAACGGCCGATTGGGCAGGTCCTTCGCGCATTCCGCCGTTTATAAAAGGCATTCAGTTAACCCGGCGATGCGCGGCATCGCATGGGTTAGCTGGCAGAAGTCCCGCTGTTACCAGCAGGAGACAACTTCTGCAAGCCTCCCCCAGGACCATCTGTGGATGGTCCTAGTCAGCAATCCCTGTGATTGGTCCCTGTGGACCAATCACAGTGTGTCAGCTGACTGGGGGGGGGTGTCTCAGCTGACTGGGGGGGGGGGTTTAAAGTTCATTTCCCTCAGTCTGCCCGTTCCTAGAAGTCGGGCAGAGCGGGGGATGATGAGTGCTGTGGGGGGGGGGGGGGTGATGGGGTGGCCCACGGCACATACCTGGGGCCGGCGGCAGGCACAAGTGGAGGAGGCAGCTGTGGCATCAGATGCAGCAGTGAAGATCGCTGTAATGTGATCTTCACTGTTGCTTCTAGGAGTTTTAAAACTACAACTCACAGCATGCCCAGCCTTTGGCTGTCTGGGCATGCTGGGAGTTGTAGTTTTGCAACATCTGGAGGGCCACAGTTTGGAGACCACTGTGCACTGGTCTCCAATCTGTGCTCTTCCAGATGTTACAGAACTACAACTTTCAGCATGCCTAGACTGTCTGGGCATGCTTGGAGTTGTAGTTTTGCAACAACTGGAGGCACACTAGTTGGGAAGCATTGTCTGTTTCCTAACTCAGTGTTTCCCAACCTGTTTGCCTCCAGCTGTTGCAAAACTATAACTCCCAGCATGCACTGACAGACCATGCATGCTGGGAGTTGTAGTTTAGCAACAGCTGGAGACACATGGGTTGCGAAACACTGAGTTAAGTAACAAACTGTGTTTTGCAACCAGTGTGCCTCCAGCTGTTGCATAACTACAACCCCCAGCATGATCGGACAGCCAAAGGGCATGCTGGGAGTTGTAGTTTTGCCCGTCCCCCATGTGAATGTACATTCACATGGGCAGGTGTTTACAGCAAGTTTCCTTGCTGTAAACCCCTGCCCTTGTTACATAAACCCCTGCCCTTATTATGTACCTTGAGGGGTGTAGTTTCCAAAATAGTATGCCATGTGGGGGCTTTTCAGCTGTTCTGGCACCATAGGGGCTTCCTAAATGTGACATGCCCCCCAAAAATCCTTTCAGAAAAACTCACTCTGCAAAAACCCATTGTCGCTCCTTCCCTTCTGAGCCCTCTACTGCGCCCTCCGAACACTTGACATACACATATGAGGTATTTCCTTACTCGAGAGAAATTGGGTTACACATTTGGGGGGATTTCTCTCCTTTTACCCCTTGTTAAAATTCAAACACTGGGTCTACAAGAACAGGTTAGTGTAAAAAATTGAGATTTTGAATTTTCTCCTTCACTTTGCTGCTATTCCTGTGAAACACCTAAAGGGTAAACAAACATTCTGAATGTCATTTTGAATACTTAGAGGGGTGCAGTTTTTATAATGGGGTCATTTGTGGGGTATTTCTAATATGAAGACCCTTCATATCCACTTCAAAACTGACATGGTCTGTGAAAAATTCCGATTTTGAAAATTTTGTGAAAAACTGGAAAATTGATGCTGAACTCTGAAGCCGTCTCATGTCTTCCAAAGTAAAAACATGTCAACTTTATGATGAAAACATATTATATTGTATATAATATAATAATATAAAGATATCTCCCGTATGATGCAAACATAAAGTAGACATATTGTATATGTGAATCAATATATAATTTATTTGAGATGCCTATTTTCCTTACAAGCAGAGAGCTTCAAAGTTAGAAAAATGCAAACTTTTCTAATTTTTCATAAAATTTTTGAATTTTTCACAAAGAAATGATGCAAGAATCGACAAAAATTTACAACTAGGATAAAGTTGAATTTGTCACGAAAAAACAATCTCTGAATCAAATTCATAAGTACAAGCATCCCAGAGTAATTAATGCTTAACCTCTTAAGGACTCAGGGCGTAGCCCGGTGTGAAAAACGGGGTCACACCGTGTCGGTCCCGGCTGCTAATCATAGCCGGGACCCTGGGCTAACAGCGCGCAGCATCGATCGTTGTGCCACACGCTGTTAACCCTTCAGACGCGGCGATCAAAATTGAAGCCGCGTCTGAAAATGAAAGTAAACGCTTCCCGGCAGCACACTCGGGCTGATCGGGACATCGCGATAAAATTGCTATGTTCCGATCAGCTGGGACGCAGGCGGAGGTCTCCTTACCTCTCTCCGCGGCGTCCGATCGTCGATTGATTGCTCCAAGCCTGAGCTACAGGCTTGAGCAATCGAGCCCCTATCTGACTGATCCGTGCAAAGCTATGGCTTTGCAGGGATCTGCATAGGAGATCAGTGTGTGCATTGTTATAGGTCCCTATGGGAGCTATAACACTGTAAAAAAAAAAAAGTGAAAAAAAGAACTTAACAAAGGTCATTTAAAAGGGGTACTCTGGTGAAAACCTTTTTTCTTTTAAATCAACTGGTGGCAGAAAGTTAAACATATTTGTAAATTACTTCTATTAAAAAAATCTTAATCCTTCCAGTACTTATTAGCTGCTGAATGCTACAGAGGAAATTCCTTTTTTTTGGAACACTGATGACATCATGAAGACAGTGCTCTCTGCTGACATCTGTGTCCGTTTTAGCAACCATGCTGCCTTGCAGTGCTGGAGACTTGGATTCAAATCCCACTAAGGACAACAATAAATAAAGTGTTATTATTATTATAATAACATCAGCAGAGAGAACTGTGCTCGTGATGTCATCAGGAAGTACGGGAAGGATTAAAAAAAATTTAAAAGTAGTAATTTACAAATATGTTTAACTTTCTGCCACCAGTTGATTTAAAAGAAAAAAGGTTTTCACCAGAGTACCCCTTTAACTCCTTCCCTAATAAAAGTTTGACCCCTTTTCCCATAAAAAAAACCGAAATAAACATATGTGGTATCGCTGCGTGCGAAAATGTCCGAACTATAAAAATATATTGTTAATTAAATCGCTCGTTCAATGGCTTACACGCAAAAAATATTCCAAAGTCCAAAATAGTGTATTTTTGGTCACTTCTTATATCATGAAAAAATGAATAAAAAGCGATCAAAAAGTCCGATCAATACAAACATGGTACCGATAAAAACTTCAGAACACGGCGCAAAAAATGAGTCCTCATACCGGCCTGTATGCAGAAAACTAAAAAAGTTATAGGGGTTAGAAGATGAGAATTTTTAACATATAAATTTTCCTGCATGATGTAGTTATGATTTTTTTCCGAAGTAATACAATATCCAACCTATATAAGTAGGGTATCATTTTAACCGTATGGACCTACAGAATAAAAATGATGTGTTATTTTTACCAAAAAATGCACTGCGTAGAAACGGAAGCCCCCAAAATTTACAAAAGGAAATTTTTTCTTCAATTTTGTCGCACAATGATTTCGCCGTTTCGCCGTGGATTTTTTGGTAACATAACTAATGTCACTGCATAGTAGAATTGGTGGCACAAAAAATTGAATAGGTGCAAAATTGAAAGTGTTATGATTTTTAGAAGGTGATGAGGAAAAAATGAAAATGCAAAAACGGAAAAATGCTGAGTCCTTAAGGGGTTAAAGTGACAGTGGTCAGATCTGCAAAAAATGCTCTGGTCCTTAACCCCTTCAGGACGGAGCCCATTTTGGCCTTAAAGGAGTAGTCCAGTGGTGACTCAGTGGTGAGCAACTTATCCCCTATCCTAAGGATAGGGGATAAGTTGCAGATCGCGGGGGGTCCAACCGCTGGGGCCCCCTGCGATCTCCTGTACAGAGCCCCGACAGCCCGTGGGAAGGGGGTGTGTCGACCTCCGCACGAGGCGGCGGCCGACACGCCCCCTCAATACAACTCTATGGCAGAGCCGAAGCGCTGCCTTCGGCAATCTCCGGCTCTGCCATTGAGATGTATTGAGGGGGCATGTCAGCCGCCGCTTCGTGCGGGGGTCGACACCCGCTATCTGGGCGGAGAGCTGGGGCCCCGTACAGAGAGATCAGAGGGGGCCCCAGCGGTCGGACCCCCCGCGATCTCAAACTTATCCCCTATCCTTAGGATAGAGGAGAAGTTTTTCACCACTGGACTACCCCTTTAAGGACCGGAGCGTTTTTTGCACATCTGACCACTGTCACTTTAAACATTAATAACTCTGGAATGCTTTTAGTTATCATTCTGATTCCGAGATTGTTTTTTCGTGACATATTCTACTTTAACATAGTGGTAAATTTTTGTCGATACTTGCATCCTTTCTTGGTGAAAAATCCGTAAATTTGATGAAAAATTTGAAAATTTTGCATTTTTCTAACTTTGAAGCTCTCTGCTTGTAAGGAAAATGGATATTACGAATACATTTTTTTTTGGTTCACATATACAATATGTCTACTTTATGTTTGCATCATAAAATTGACGTGTTTTTACTTTTGGAAGACACCAGAGGGCTTCAACGGTCAGCAGCAATTTTCCGATTTTTCACAAAATTTTCAAACTCAGTATTTTTCAGGGACCAGTTCAGGTTTGAAGTGGATTTGAAGGGTCTTCATATTAGAAATACCCCATAAATGACCCCATTATAAAAACTACACCCCCCAAAGTATTCAAAATGACATTCAGTCAGCGTTTTAACCCTTTAGGTGTTTCACACGAATAGCAGCAAAGTGAAGGAGAAAATTCACAATCTTCATTTTTTACACTCACATGTTCTTGTAGACCCAATTTTTGAATTTTTACAAGGGGTAAAAGGACAACATTTTTACTTGTATTTGTAGCCCAATTTCTCTCGAGTAAGCACATACCTCATATGTCTAAGTGTTCGGCGGGCGCAGTAGAGGGCTCAGAAGGGAAGGAGCGACAAGGGGATTTTGGAGAGTACGTTTTTCTGAAATGGTTTTTGGGGGGCATGTTACATTTAGGAAGCCCTTATGGTGCCAGAACAGCAAAAAAAAAACACATGGCATACCATTTTGGAAACTAGACCCCTCGGGGAATGTAACATGGGATAAAGTGAACCTTAATACCCCACAGGTGTTTCACGACTTTTGCAAATGTAAAAAAAAAATAAAAAATTTTACCTAAAATGCTTGTTTTCCCCAAAAAATTTTATTTTTAAAAAGGGTAATAGCAGAAAATACCCCTAAAAGTTTGAAGCCCAATTTCTCCCGATTCAAAAAACACCCCATATGGGGGTGAAAAGTGCTCTGCTGGCGCACTACAGGTCTCGGAAGAGAAGGAGTCACATTTGGCTTTTTGAACGCAAATTTTTCTCTGTGGGCATGCCGCATTTAGGAAGCCCCTATGGTGCCAGGACAGCAAAAAAAAAAACACATGGCATACCATTTTGGAAACTAGACCCCTCGGGGAACATAACAAGGGGTTAAGTGAACCTTTATACCCCACAGGTGTTTCACAACTTTTGCATATGTAAAAAAAAAAATTTTTTTTACCTAAAATGCTTGTTTTCCCAAAAATGTTAAATTTTTAAAAAGGGTAAAAGCAGAAAATACCCCCCAAAATTTGTAACACAATTTCTCCCGAGTACGGCAATACCCCATATGTGACCCTAAACTGTTGCCTTGAAATACGACAGGCCTCCAAAGTGAGAGCGCCATGCGCATTTGAGGCCTAAATTAGGGATTGCATAGGGGTGGACATAGGGGTATTCTACGCCAGTGATTCCCAAACAGGGTGCCTCCAGCTGTTGCAAAACTCCCAGCATGCCTGGACAGTCAACGGCTGTCCGACAATACTGGGAGTTGTTTTGCAACAGCTGGAGGCTCCGTTCTGGAAACAGTGGCGTACCAGACGTTTTTCATTTTTATTGGGGAGGGGGGATGTGTAGGGGTATGTGTATATGTAGTGTTTTTTACTTTTTATTTAATTTTTTGTTTTAGTGTAGTGTAGTGTTTTTAGGGTACAGTCGCACGGGCGGGGGTTCACAGTAGTTTCTCGCTGGCAATTTGAGCTGCAGCAGAAAGTTTGCGGCAGCTCAAATTTGCAGCCAGATACTTACTGTAATCCTCCGCCCATGTGAGTGTACCCTGTACGTTCACATTGGGGAGACATCCAGCTGTTGCATAACTACAACTCCCAGCATGCCCGTTGGCTGTTGGTGACTGCTGAGAGTTGCAGTTTTGCAACAACTGTAGGCACACTGGTTATGTATCACTGAGTTTGTGACCTAACTCAGTGTTTCACAACCAGTGTGCCTCCAGCTGTTGCAAAACTACAACTCCCAGCATGTTCGGTGCATGGTGTACGGTGACTGCTGAGAGTTGTAGTTTGCAACAGCTGGAGGCACACCGCTCGTGAAACACTGAGTTAGGTAAAAAAAAACTCTGAGTTTCCCAACCAGTGTGCCTTCAGCTGTTGCAAAACTACAACTCTCAGCAGTCACCGACAGCCAACAGGCATGCTGGGAGTTGTAGTTATGCAACCAGCAGATGCACCACTACAACTCCCAGCATGCACTTTAGCTGTTTGTGCAAGCTGGGAGTTGTAGTTATACAACAGCTGAAGGTACACTTTTCCATAGAAAGAATGTGCCTCCAGCTGTTGCAAAACCATAAGTCCCAGCATGCCCATAAGGGAATGCTGGGAGTTGTGGTGGTCTGCCTCCTGCTGTTGCATAACTACAGCTCCCAGCATGCCCTTTTTGCATGCTGGGAGCTGTTGCTAAGCAACAGCAGGAGGCTGTCACTCACCTCCAACGATCCAGACGCTGCAGGTCAGTCCCGCCGCCGCCGCTGCTCCTGGGGCCACGATCCCAACATTAACGCCGGGGATCGGGGTCCCCAGCACCCGGGGTGCCCGTCCCGCACCCGCTCACGTCCTCCAGAAGAGGGGCGGAGCGGGTGCGGGAGTGACACCCGCAGCAGGCGCCCTGATTGGTTGGCCGGTAATCCGGCCGACGAATCAGGGCGATCGTGAGGTGGCACCAGTGCCACCTCACCCCTGCAGGCTCTGGATGTTCGGGGCCGTCAGAGACGGCCCCGAACAGCCAGTAATTCCGGGTCATCGGGTCACTGGAGACCCGATTGACCCGGAATCGCCGCAGATCGCTGGACTGAATTGTCCAGCGATCTGCGGCGATCGCCGACATGGGGGGGCATAATGACCCCCCTGGGCGATATGCTGGGATGCCTGCTGAACGATTTCAGCAGGCATCCGTCTCCGGTCCCCAACCGGCTAGCGGTGGGGGCCGGAATTCCCACGGGCGTATGGATACGCCCTCGGTCCTTAAGGACTCGGGATGCAGGGCGTATCCATACGCCCTATGTCCTGAAGAGGTTAAGGCCAAAATCACCTCGGTCCTTAAGGGGTTAAAATTATGAAATATGGTCATAAAAATATTAATTATGAAAAATTATGAAAATGTATCATTAGGCAGGTAGTAGCCCCAAATTAGACCCCCCCATTAGACAGGTAGTAGCCCCAAATTACACCCCCCCAGTAGACAGGTAGTACCCCCAAATTAGACCCCTCCCCCAGTAGACAGGTAGTACCCTCAGATTAGACCCCCCCCAGTAGACAGGTAGTACCCCAAGATTAACCCCCCCCCCTCCCGCAGTAGGCAGGTAGTACCACCAGATTAACCCACAAGTAGGCAGGTAGTCCCCCCAGATGAACTCCCCAGTGGGCAGTTTGTACCCCCAGATTAGACCCCCCCCCCAGTAGGTAGGTAGAACCCCCTGATTAGACAACCCCCACCCCCGGCTGGTACCTTTTTAGTTGCCGGGGATTCAGGGCAGCACCTTCCCCTAGATAAGAGCAGGCACAGCTACACGCGTAATGATGCTCGGTCACGTCACACTCTCAGAATACCTAGGGCCGGCGTCAGAACGTAGGCCCTTGAGTTCTGGGAGTGTGACGTGACCGAGCGTCATTACGCGCGTAGCGGTGCTTGCTCTTATCCAGCCTGGCCCACAGGGTAAGCGGCTGAAATGGGATATTTCCTGGTTGACAAATAGGCCAGTCCGGCCCGTGTTACTGTACAGGGCAGGAGGACGGCCCAGCCTGCGGCCCTGACAGGTATTATAAAGATATGCAGGTTCATGAACTATTTCTCCCGTTACTATCTTCCGTCACAAAATAACGGCCGTTATTAATAACGGGCTATAACGGGTTAAAACGGCTATTAGAAAAACCCCATAGACTATGAAGGGATTTTCTAACGACAGTATAGGATTTTGTAACTGACGTTTTCAGCTGATTTTCAGAAGGAACTTCGTACGGATGTTTAAAAACTGAGAATTTTGTAGGGTGGAAGAAGCCTCACAAACACAATGATATATATAAATGAATATCAATTAGATATCATTAGTAAGAAAGCATTACAAGCTTATTAGTTAATTGACTATAGTAGAACAATACATGTGAGTAGGAAGTAACTTGTTACAACATAAGCTACTTTGGTTCGGATATCGTATACAGACTATCTAGAGCAGTGATTTCCAACTGGGGTGCCGCGGGATTTTGACGGCAAATATTTTATTTTTTTATTCACCAGCCTGGCCTGCGCGTCTGAAATTTATGGCGCCGCAGGGGGGAAGGGAAGTATGTGTGCGCTTTGCTGTGCGTGCACACATATCGCAACCCCCTGCATTCCTCTCACCCTGCGGCCCAGTGAGTGAGTGCACTGGCGGTGCTCTGCCGGATTACCGTGCCGGTGTAGTGCCCCGTGCCCCAGCATCCCCCTCCCCCCCCAGCGGCCCAGTGAGTGAGTGCACTGGCGGTGCTCTGCCGGATTACCGTGCCGGTGTAATGACCCGTGCCCCAGCGTCCACCCCCCTCCCACCCCCAGCGTCCCAGTGAGTGAGTGCACTGGCGGTGCTCTGCCGGATTACCGTGCCGGTGTAGTGACCCGTGCCCCAGCATCCCCCTCCCCCCCAGCGGCCCAGTGAGTGAGTGCACTGGCGGTGCTCTGCCGGATTACCGTGCCGGTGTAGTGCCCCGTGCCCCAGCATCCCCCTCCCCCCCCAGCGGCCCAGTGAGTGAGTGCACTTTCGGTGCTCTGCCGGATTACCGTGCCGGTGTAGTGCCCCGTGCCCCAGCATCCCCCTCCCCCCCCAGCGGCCCAGTGAGTGAGTGCACTGGCGGTGCTCTGCCGGATTACCGTGCCGGTGTAATGACCCGTGCCCCAGCGTCCACCCCCCTCCCACCCCCAGCGTCCCAGTGAGTGAGTGCACTGGCGGTGCTCTGCCGGATTACCGTGCCGGTGTAATGACCCGTGCCCCAGCGTCCACCCCCCTCCCACCCCCAGCGTCCCAGTGAGTGAGTGCACTGGCGGTGCTCTGCCGGATTACCGTGCCGGTGTAGTGACCCGTGCCCCAGCATCCCCCTCCCCCCAGCGGCCCAGTGAGTGAGTGCACTGGCGGTGCTCTGCCGGATTACCGTGCCGGTGTAATGACCCGTGCCCCAGCGTCCCCCTCCCCCCCCCCCCCAGCGTCCCAGTGAGTGAGTGCCCTGTCGGAGCCCTGAGTCGCTGCCCTGCCGGAGAGGGGAGGAAGGTGGAAGCTGCGCCTGATTACTGTGCCAGTGTAGTGAAGAAAAATGGCAAAAGGTACTGTACCCTTTCGTACCCTCTGTTACCCCTTCTTAACCCCGTCCACCCCCCCCCTCACCCCTGTCATCCATGTCCACCCCCTGTCTATCCCTGTCACCCATGTCCACCCCTCCCTGTCCACCCCCCTGTAACACATGTCCACCCCCCTATTCACCCCTCTATCCCTTTGTCACCCCTCTTTTATCCCCCTTGTCATCCTTGTCCTCCCCCGTTATCCCTGTTCACCCCCATATCTCCCGTGTCCACCATCCTGTCATCCATGTCCACCTTGGCCACCTCTGTCCATTCCTCTGCAACACATGTCCCCCCCCCCATCCACCCCTCTGACCACCCCCCAGTCTACATCTGTCACCATTGTCCCTCCACCCTAATCACCCCTCTGTCCCTCCTGTCATCCATGTCCACCTTGGCCATCCCCCCTCTGTCACCGATGTACACTCCTCTACCCCCCCATTCCATAGACTTGCATACGGGGGGGTGACATCACACGGAGGCGGGGGGGGGGGGGGGGTCTTCATACTCTGGCCCGTGGTCGCCACCCGGCTGTTTGTGAGCTGGCACCGCTGTGTGCAGCTCAAACAGGTGGGTGGCGAATACAAGATTGCGGGGGTCCCCAGCGGCGGGACCCCCATGGGGAGACATCATATCCCCTATCCTTTGGATAGGGTATAAGATGTCTCAGGGCCGGAGTACACCTTTAAGATGTTAGCCGAGCTTTCTTACAATCTTACTGAGGAACCTTCTGACAATATTTTACCATTTCTTCTCACACTGTATGGTCACTGCAATTCTCTGTAAAGACGAGGTTACTCATTCCATTAACCCCTTAAGGACCCGGGCTTTTTCCGTTTTTTCATTTTCAATTTTTCCTCCTTAACTTAAAAAAATCATAACTCTAAAATTTTTACCTAAAATTCTATATGATGGCTTATTTTTTGCGTCACTAATTCTTCTTTGTAATGACATTAGTCATTTTACCCAAACATCTACGTTGAAACGGGAAAAAAAATCAATGTGCGACAAAATTGATGAAAAAAAACTCTATTTTGTAAGTTTTGGGGGCTTCCGTTTTTACGCAGTACATTTTTTGGCAAAAATTACACCTTATCTTTATTCTGTAGGTCCATACGGTTAAAATGATACCCTACTTGTATAGGTTTGATTTTGTATCACTTCAGAAAAAAATCCTGACTACATGCAGGAACATTTATACGTTTAAAATGGTCATCTTCTGACCCCTATAACTTTTTTATTTTTCTGTGTTCAGGGTGCTATGAGAGCTATTTTTTTTGCGCCGTGATCTGAAGTTTTTAGCTGTATCATTTTTGTTCTGATCAGACTTATTGATCACTTTTTATTCACTTTTTTGTGGTATAAAAAGTGATCAAAAATGCGCTATTTTGGACTTTGGAATTTTTTTGCGCATACGCCATTGAATGTGCGGTTTAAAAAGCAGTATATTTTTATAATTCGGACATTTCCGCACGCGATGATACCACATATGTTTATTTTTATTTACACTGTTTTTTTTATTCTTGGAAATGCCGGGTGATTCAAACTTTTATTAGGGGAAGGGATAATTGAAAGGGTTAATGATTTTTTTTTTTTTACACTTTTCTTAAGAAGACCTCCTCCTGTGCTACAGCTGTTCGGGATGCCGACATTATACCGCGATGATCCCGAACAGCTCCCTGAGCTAGCCGGGCACTTTTACTTTCGTTTTTAGCTGCGCGGCTCAGCTTTGAGTGGCTAAAGGGTTAATAGCGCGCGCCACTGCGCTGTTAGAGGCGGGTTCCGACTTCACTATGACGCCGGGCCCGCCGCGATATGATGCGGGGTCCTTAAGAGGTTAAAGTGGTACTCCAGTGGAAAACTAGATTTTTTTTTTAAATCAACTGGTGCCAGAAAGTTTAACAGATTTGTAAATTACTTCCATTTAAAAATCTTAATCCTTCCAGTACTTTTAAACTGCTGTATGCTCTAGAGGTATCTCTTTTCTTTTAGAATTTCCTTTCTGTCTGACCACAGTGCTCTCTGCTGACACATCTGTCCATGTCAGGAACTGTCCAGAGCAGGATAGGTTTGCTATTGGAATATGCTTCTGTTCCAGACAGTTCCTGACATGGACAGAGGTGTCAGCAGAGAGCACTGTGGTCAGACAGAAAGGAAATTCTAAAAGAAAAGAACTTCCTCTGTAGTATTTTAGGCCCTGTCAGATTGAGACCTCCAGTGTCCTGGGGGCTCCCCT
Organism: Hyla sarda; assembly: GCF_029499605.1. Lineage (NCBI taxonomy): Eukaryota > Metazoa > Chordata > Amphibia > Anura > Hylidae > Hyla > Hyla sarda. Next base: position 73,060,413 of record NC_079196.1, read on the forward strand.
GCAGGGACTCAACCATTTCTAATCTGTATTTGCACTGTTATAATTTAGCAATCCGTTATTAGGTGTCTGTAGCTTTAAGTATGTTGCCTAGCAACCTCAGGCTTAGTCAGGGTATGTGAGAGTGGAGGACTGAGGGCTAGACTGAACATTTGTGTAAGGTGTGTGACGATCCGTCTTGGGGATTAGCTCTGGGATCGTCCTGGACTACGCCACAGGATGCGTTTCTTCTCAATAAACCAGCAAACAAACGCTTATAATGCAAATCTGGCACCTTGCCAGTTTTATTAGACAGGTTGCAGGGAAAGAAATAAACAAAAAGCAGGAACAATACAAAATCCTAGACCGTCTGGTCACTGACTAAACAGATCAGCTTGTCCTGACTAACAACCGCTGAGCTTCCCTCAGCCGGTTAAACATATGTCCCCTGCAACCTTCTACTCACAATGTCACTCTCTTTGAGCCCCTCATAGCTCGGGCTGTGTACTCCTCAGCAGGCTCTGTCTCTTCCCTACAGCCCACATGCTGTCTCCTAGGAAGAGCCCACATTAGACTGAGTCTCCATCTCATATACACACCTCCCTTCCCTCCTGCCTCATTACTTAAGAAGCAGGTGAGAGCTTCTGCAGGGCGAGCCAAGGAAATACACCCTTTCCTTGCCACACTGCCACAGGTGTTATATTATGTTATTACTTGTATGTAACTTTATTGTAAATCCTAAAGGGGATACAGACAACTCTATGATCCACAGCTGCCTGGCCAATGGGCTTTAGTTCAGCCTTCCCTTATAAAGGGTGGCATTTCCTGTGAGAGGAATAGAGGAGGAGTAAAGCAATTCATTCAGTTCAGAGCACAGAGTGGAGTTCAGAGTGAAGAATCCGCAGAGGAGTGAGAGCAAAGATGAGAGAGAGATAAGAAAAGCATGAAGTAACCCCAACTAATATTAAGCCTTTACTTCAGCTTTGATCAGAGAATTCCTAAAGGACAATTCTTTATCTTCCGGCGAAAAGCCACAAATCTACCGACACTTCAGTAAGTGACTTTAATCTCAAGCCTAATATAGCTAAAACTCCTAGTCCGGCCGTAAGAGCCAAGCATATATGCAATATCAAGTCCAGGCACTGCAAGCTGTGTGGTCCTCTAGAGACTGTCTGTTAAACCTTTGGGAGACTTTGGTTGAGCGCTGTGGAGATTGTACCACCTATCTTCAAGTTAGTAAAGCCTCCGTTAAACTGCAACCTAGTGTGGAGTCAATTCTTTCCTTGCTAGCCTGTGGGGAGACGGAGTTCCCCGGACCTGTAGTACCCCGGGAGATACCAAGACTACAGTGGCGTCACGCGACATTAAGGGTTAATACCATCTGACCCTGGGTTCATAAACCCCCCCACCCCACCAAGAACCAAGTAGCTAACCCCAGCGTAGTGGCGGTCGCGGGTTTCACTCGTGGTTACCACACGTTTTTGGCATCACGAACAGGATTCAGGTGTACGCCTTAACTATTCAGGCACTAAATCAAGTCCTTCCCCCAAGTCTGAACTGTGTACGGGACTGTGTCATAGAAAACAAATTGTCTGCCGAGGTGCAAATACAAGTGGTGGGGAAGGTGAAGTTTATTGCATTATTAGTCACGAGAAGTGTTCTCTAAAGTCAAAGAACCGCCATGTGTAAAGGAAAGACAGAAATGATGCTTCGCGCCAAAAACTTCCCAGTACCTGAAAGAGTTAAAGAGCTTCTGGAAAAGAGCGCCAAGGACTCCCGCCGAAGTCTTCGCCCCGCCCCTGGGCGGGGAAATAGTGTGGTTGTGTCCAGAGCCAAGTGGAACGGAAGAAGTCCAGCCCCTGTTGCCAAGGGGTTGGATGAAGAGGATACGCTGCTGTGCAACTTCCGGTCCCAGGCGCAGCTGATGACGCACTTCCGCCTGGCGGCCATTTTGGTGGAGACCTTCATAAAAGGGGAGGCATACAGCGGCCTCTTCAGTCTGCAGGAAGTACTACAGAGGAGAGCAAAGATGGCGGAGACCAAGAGCGACATGTGTGCTGAGAGTTTCAGGATGGAGTCCGAGGGTCGGAAGATTGCCACGGCGGCATCGGAGATGTTCCGGGAGCTGGCGGAGAAGTTGCAGCGACTGTCCCTCGGGGCCAACGAGGCCTACTGCCAAGTGCCGTTGCCGGAGGATGACGGCGAGTGGGCCGCAACGCCGCTCGGGAGTTCCAGAGACCCGTCGCCTGTGAGGTTGTCGCCCCATCACCGCACCTGGGGCCCGTGGGCAGAAATCCCGACGGAGTCGGGATTGAGTACCCCAGCGGAAGCTGATTTCTCCACTCCCTCTTCTAATAGCCCCGAAGCCAGCCCCGAGGCAAAGGTCCCACCACCTCCACAGGCCACGGCCGCCCAAGACCAGTCAGCCCCTCAGTCGGCCGAGCGCCCACCATCACCCCCGCTCCCTAGATGGTTGTTCGGGGATGAGCCAGCCATCATCAAGTATAAGTGGGAAAATATCCTTCCATTGCCTGGGAAATCCCTGCCTCCCATTCCTCCGGCCCGGTCAGAAAAAGCCCAAAGAGATGCCGAAGTGGCTGCCATACTAGAGCAGATGAGGGCGGAGAGGCTAGAGCGCTACGGGCCGAGGCGGCTATCGTTTGAGGAGAGGGAACGGCAGCAGCAAGATACCAAACAGCTAGAGTCATACTACATTCGCAGGCTCGAGCAACCTAAGGAAGGCGAGCCTCCCCTTGAGCGCAGGAGAGCTACAGTCATCAAGTTTGACCGCATCAGGGGCTGCGGCACTATAATGGACTGTCACCACGGAGGCACCCTCTTTGTGAACCGGAGGGCGGTGCAAAGACACTATCTGCCTCCTGAAAAGCACTCTCTAAAACCTGGGGAAATCGTTGAGTACACCCCTGTGACAGGGGCGGATCCAGAGTCGAGTCTCGGGAGGGGCACTATTAGAGTATTTTGTGTTGGCGGACAGAAAATAAGATTACGGAACTTACAATATTATTAAATGTATCATACAGTCCTAACCTTGTTTAAGACTTAGGCCATGTTCATATGTCAGAATAATAATCAAATATACCAATTGCCACAGAATGGGAAAGTGCTAAAGAGGTTTTTACCATTTAAAACTACAGCTCCCAGTATGACCTAAGTAGTGGTAAGGGGATGCTGGGAGTTGTTGTTTTACCCATCATTACTGCAGAACTTACAAGTGACTCCAGCTCTGATGGGACACACACAGGAGGATACAGAATGATATCAGTGACTACAGGTGACGTCTTCTCTATAGTCTTCTCTTATCTAATTCAGATGTACATACCACCGGGACTTGTTCCAGCTAAATCTTTGCAGAACTTGACGCCCAGATAGCTCCTCACTACGATTCTGATCCTCTATATGAAAATAATAATTCTAAACCTGCCAGACACTGTATTCTTCGAATATAATACTGGCACATACCTTCTGAATATAATTCTGACACACTGTATCCCCTGAACAAACAACACACTGTACCCTCTGAATATAATAACGCCACACACCGTACCCTCTGAATATAATACTATCATACACTGCACCCTCTGAATATAATACTACCACACACTGTGCCCTCTAAATTTAATACTATCACACACTGCACTCTCTGAATATAATACTACCACACACTGCACTCTCTGAATATAATACTACCACACACTGCACTCTCTGAATATAATACTACCACACACTGCACTCTCTGAATATAATACTACCACACACTGTACCCTCTGAATATAATACTACCACACACTGCACCCTCTGAATATAATACTACCACACACTGTAACCTCTGAATATAATACTACCACACACTGCACTCTCTGAATATAATACTACCACACACTGTAACCTCTGAATATAATACTACGACACACTGTGCTCTCTGAATATAATACTACCACACACTGCACTCTCTGAATATAACTTGCTGTGCAGTGCACCCTCTGAATAAAATACCCTAATGTATTGTTGCCCATAAAAAAAAATGTACCACCCCAGAAAATCCTCATAATCTACAATATATTTCTGAAATGCAGAACACTCTGTGCCTTCACATATAGTAATAATGCCCCATCTTGTGCCCCTACATATAATAATTATGAACCGTCCTGTTCCCCCCCCACATAATAATGCCCTGTGCCCCTAACATATATTGCCCCCTGTGCTGTGCCCTTCACATATAATTCCCCCATCATGCGCTCACATATAATGCCCCCATCATGTGCCCCTCACATATAATGCCCCCCGTGCTGTGCCCCTCACATATAATGTGCCCTTTGCTGTTCCCCTCACATATAATGCCCCCCGTGCTGTGCCCCTCACAAATAATGCTCCTGTTATATGTCCCACACATATAAGGCCCCCTGTGCTGTGCCCTTCACATATAATGCCCCCGTTCTTTGCCCCTCACATATAATGCCCCGATCATGTGCCCCTCATATATAATGCCCCCATCATGCACCCCTCACATATAATGCCCCCATCATGCACCCCTCACACATAATGCCCCCATTATGCGCCCCTCACATATAATGCCCCATGCTGTGCCCTTCACATATAATGCCCCTGTCATGCACCCTTCACATATAACGCCCCCTGCCCTGTCCCCTCAGGGGGCATTATATGTGAGGGGCACAGCACAGGGGGCATTATATGTTTGGGGCACATGACAGGAGCATTATATGTGAGGGGCACAGCACAGGGGGCATTATATGTGAGGGGTGCATGATGGCGCATTATATGTGAGGGGCACAGGATGGGGGCATTATATATGAGGGGCACAGGATGGGGGAATTTTATATGAGGGGCGCATGATGGGGGCATTATATGTGTGGGCACAGAACAGGGGGCATTATATGTGTGGGGCACAGCACAGGGGGAATTATATCATAATGCCCCCTGTGCTGTGCCCCATACATATAATGCCCCCTGTGCTGTGCCCCTCACATATAATACCCCCTGTGCTGTGCCCCCCACACATATCATTTATATGTGTGGGAACAGCACAGGGGGCATTATATGTGAGGGGCACAGCACAGGGGGCCCCCCTGTCATGTGCTCTTCACATATAGTGCCCCCAGTGCTTTGCCTTGCAGCCCCTCACATAAAAAATTCCCCTAAGTTTTTTAATCCCCCTCCCCCCTCCTCCTGTACGATATAGTGCCCTTAACAGTGGCACATATTCTGTCCCCCAAATCCCCTGGGCCCTGAGCATACTCTTAGTACTTACAGTATGCTGGCCACGGGGACGGGATTTCCGGGCGCCGGCGCGATGATGTGACGTCATCGCGCCGGCCTGCAGTGGATCGCGACCCCGCAGCTCACACGCTGTGTACTCACAGCCAGTGGCGTTGCTAGGGTTTGTGTCACCCGTTGCGGTAGAAAATGGTGTCGCCCCAACATGCTGGGAGTTGTAGTTTTGCAACAGCTATAGGCACCATGGTTGGGAAACTCTGACATAGATAGATAGGGAATATATATAGACCAGGGGTTCTCACCTATTTTTAGTGGGGGTCCGCTTATCCAGGTCTGCCATCCGGTAAAGGTCCAAGCTGTATGCTAATGCTTGGTGCACACCTAGCGGCCTCAGCGCCATGAAGGCAATAGCAAACTAACAACTGAAGTGTGGAGGATGTATAACCTGAATACTGCTGCACACTGTAACCACTGGATATAATACTGCCACACACTGGGCCCCTGAATATAATACTGCCACACACTGGGCCCCTGAATATAATACTGCCACACACTGTATACCCTGAATTTAATACTGCCACACACTGTACCCCTGAATATAATACTGCCACACACTGGGCCCCTGAATATAATATTGCCACACACTGTACCCCCTGAATATATTACTGCCACACACTGGGCCCCTGAATATATTACAGCCACACACTGGGCCCCTGAATATAATACTGCCACACACTGTGCCTCTGGTATATTACTGGCACACACTGTACCCCTGAATATAATACTGCCACACACTGTACTCCCTGAATATAATATTGCCACCCACTGTACCCCCTGAATATATTACTGCCACACACTGGGCCCCTGAATATAATACTGCCACACACTGTGACTCTGGTATATTACTGCCACACACTGTACCCCTGAAAATAATACTGCCACACACTGGGCCCCTGAATATAATACTGCCACACACTGGGCCCCTGAATATAATACTGCCACACACTGGGCCCCTGAATATAATACTGCCACACACTGTACCCCCGAATACTGGCAAACACTGTACCCCTGAATATACTACTGCCACACACTGTATCCCTGAATATACTACCACATACTTTGCCCTGAATATAAACCTGCCACCCACTGTGCCCCTGGTATATTACTGCTACCCACTGTGCCCCTTAAAATAATACTGCCATTCACTGTGCCCCTGAAAATAATTCTGCCACTCACTGGGCCCCTGTTATATTACTGCCACACACTATTCCCCTTCAACATTACTTGCAGATGCTATGCTCTAAGGCTGACTAAAACAATAAAATGAAGCCACTGTGCCTGTAGAATGAATGATGCCACTGTGACCCCAGAAATAATGATGCCAGTGACCACAGAATTAATGATGCCACTGTGACCACAGAATTAATGATGCCACTGTACCCACAGAATTAATGATGCCACTGTACCCACAGAATTAATTATGCCACTGTGTCCCACAGAATTAATGATGCCACTGTGTCCCACAGAAATAATGACACAACTGTATCCCCAGAATTAATGATGCCACTGTGCCCCACAGAATTAATGATGCCACTGTGCCTACAGAATTAATGATGCCACTGGGACCACAGAATAAGTGATGCCACTGTGATCACCGAATAAGTGATGCCACTGTACCCACAGAATTAATGATGCCACTGTACCCACAGAATTAATGACACAACTGTATCCCCAGAATTAATGATGCCACTGTGCCTACAGAATTTATGATGCCACTGTGACCACAGAATTAATTATGCCACAGTACCCACAGAAATGATGATGCCACTGTGCCTCCAGAAGTAATGATGCCACTGTGCCTACAGAATTAAGGATGCCACTGTGTCCCACAAAATTAAGGATGCCACTGCGACCACAGAATATGATGCCACTGTGCCCACAGAATTTATGATGCCACTGTGCCCACAGAATTTATGATGCCACTATACCCACAGAATTAAGGATGCTACTGTGTCCCACAAAATTAAGGATGCCACTGTGACCACAGAATTTATGATGCCACTGTGCCCACAGAATTTATGATGCAACTGTGCCCACAGAATTAAGGATGCCACTATACCCACAGAATTAGAGATGCCACTGTGTTCCACAAAATTAATGATGCCACTGTGCCCCAGAATTAATGCCACTGTGCCCCCATATGAACTTTGCCACTGTAACTCTCCATCTGTTGTAAAACTACAACTCCCATCATGCACAGACAAAAGGTCATCATGGTAGCTGTAGTTCTACAATAACTGGAGAGTCACAGATGGGGGAACACAAATTTTTACCTGAGAGCTTAGGATCGCCGTCCCAGGTCCCGCACTGCTCCGCTGCTCTGGCCTCTTCTAGTCAGGCCTGGCCAGAGCAGATGATGCAGGCAGCTAATGGTGCTACCTGCATCATAGGAGAAGCGCAGGGCAGGGACACATCGCTCCCTCGCTCCGGGCCGCGGCTATTCATTTGTATTGGCGTCTTAAAGACACAGCTACAAATGAATAAGGGGAGATCCAGCGGATGGTCCGAATGACTGGGGGACGCAGTCCGGATCTGGACCGTGGTCTGCCAGTTCAGTACCCCTGATATAGGACATAGATCAATGTTTCCTAACCAGGGGGACTCCAGCTGTTGCAAAACTACAAAACTTAGCATGTTGGGAGTTGTAGTTTTGAACAGCTGGAGGCACCTTGTTAAGGAAACACTGATCTATGTCCTATCTCAGTGTTTCCCAACCAGAGTGCCTCCAGCTGTTACAAAACTACAACTCCCAGCATGCCTGGACAGCATTGTAGCTTTGCTTTGGAGATACCTTGGTTGGGAAACACTTATTTATGTCAGTGTTTCCCAACCCTCCAGCTGTTGCAAAACTACAACTCCCAGCATGCTAGGAGTTGTAGTTTTGCAAAAGCTGGGGGCACCTCTGGTGAGAAAGGGGTGGGGGGGGGGGGGGTGAGCAGGGATTGTGCTGGGAAGGGGGGAGGGATGATGCTGGAAAAGGGTGGGCATGGATGGTGGGGGGTAGTTTACCTTACCTGCCTTAGAACACTGCTGGGCTCCTGCATCATCCAGGCACTTCCTGCTTGCTGGGGTCATGTGATGTTTTGGTGTCACATGACCCAAGCAGAGCAGTAGAAAGCTGCCAATCAGGGGGAAGAGAAGCCGAGTAAGTGCCCGATAACTCCACAGACACGCTGTGTGCACGCTCGCTCTGTGACAGCCAAGGTTTGTGAATGGTGGAGCGGAAGCTTACAGCTTTGGCTCCACCATTCTAGGGGGCAGCAATCTCGGGGGGGGGCAATTGCCCCGTTGCCCCCCTGGATCCACCACTGCCCTGTGAAGAGCCTGAGAGGGGAATGGGCTGCTGCTATTACCAGGCCCAGCCGTCCAACTCAGATCCCCTTTGCCTACTTCCCTTCAGAAGAGTGGGACTCTTACCCCTTTGGACTCTTCACTCCAAATGTCAAGGAGATCGTCGTCCGAGAGGACTACCCTGACACTTCTGCAGCAGTTATCCAGTTTAAAGAGACAACACCCTAAAAGACGGCGCACCCAATTCATCCACAGTGCACCCAGGCCTATCTCATCGGAGGTGTGGCCCCCAACATGGGAACCCACAAAAGTGCCAGGGCCCCCTCCTGCAGTGGCGTAGGTTTGGCCCAAAGAGCCGGCACCAACTGATCATCCTTCTGTGGCACAAGCTGCTGCAGTCCAGGTGGTAGTGAATGTCCAACCTACCATCTCAAATTCTACCCTGTCCCATGTGTCCTGGGATACCCACGTCGACCCCTTGCAAGGGGCCCAGTCCCGAAGAGCTTGCTTCATTAGTCAGCCGATGGCTCCTCCTAGTAGTCGGGATTGGGAAGAAAGAGAACATCCCGTTCCTGCTGCATTAAAAAGAAAGAATAAAGCACCAGAGTGATGCTATCTGAAAATGTTTATTGTTCCTTATGGTCGTAGGACTAACTGTGTTTTGTTCCAGGTTCAGCAACGGTTTAAGTCCAGTGCCTGACACATGGTGTCAAGAAGATTTTACAGTGAAGAAACTGGAATTGTAAGTTTTGTGCCCGGCCTAGCCGAGAGACTCCCGTATTGGAGATTCTAAAAGTTGTGTCCAGTTCACCTAATATTTGTGATTTTGAGCGAAGGACATTATAGACTCCCTTTTGTGAGAACCATTGAACGCTCCATAAAAAACTTCTTCATGATATTTATGGTTGAATTGTGTCAGTTTTCTGTCCTACAATTGCATGGTCTCTGACCCTCAGCAAATTTAGTACAAGCTAGTTGTACACCAAGTGGTATTATCATGTACATATGTCACACGTAAACAGGTAGAAATGTATATATGGTTGTACCCGAGAAGGGTAATATGTATAAATTTACTGTGCTACAAAGTCAAAGCACAAAATCCTGCGTGGTGGTAGTTGTTTTCTATTGGGGTTTATCCAGACACAGTCAGGAGTTACTTACACTGCCCCCATCGCCGACTTCATGTGTCAATAGAGATGGTGTTGCGTAGATCCACAAGTTCTAATTTTGGACAACCCCCAGCAAGATATAGGGATTAGTCTAAAAACATGTACATAAACATATGTAGATAAACTACATACACATAAGTCAGTATACACCTCAAGTATACTTCATTGATCATTCACTACAAGTGTATCTAATGGGTAAACCATTATCAGCTCAAAGCCTCTTAACCCTGTTTGTGCACAGGAACCTACCTGGCCAGTAAGTATCCTGTCCCTAACCTAAGCACAACAGTAAAGAAAAAGGGTTATATAAAAATGTCTAGCTTTGTATTACATGTATACATAAAAATGTCTAGCATAAAATAAAATGTGTTCTGGGGAGAAGTGCTTGATTGCCCAAGGGCCCCAGTAGCCAAGGCATTGAGTAGAGAGCCTCCGGCAGCCCAATCCGCACCTATTAGTATAAGAAATGTATCTAATGTTACATAATATAAGGTGATATAATGTACAGTAAAGTCATATAAGTCTGTATATTCAGCTACAAAATTGTCTAGTTAGACATGCCAATTGTGTATAGTGTATCATATGCATAGTCCACTTGTGGTCGGATTCTTATATGTACCGTAAGTAGGGTACCATTAGCATGGATAATTCGGCCTGGGGTGTGCCTGGCTGGCCGTAAGGGTATCCTATAGAAAGGGGGCAAAATACATCAGTTAGGTAATGCATGAATTAATGGCTAAGTATAACCTACTTCATATGAACCCGAAATAGACAACATGCTCCAGTTAACAGCCGTTGGTTGGAACGTGTCAATGGAACAGAGCGATAAAAGTGCCCTAACTTACTTAACATCTAAGTGATAACTGACAAAGAGAAGCCCCTACCCAGGAGCTGGCTCAGCTGTTATGGAGCCGAAACCAAAAAGGAATTCTGGATATACCACTTGGCACTACGGGATGCATAGCGCCTACCAGAATGGTACTACCAGGGTGCACATGGATAAAGGTAACCCAAGTGACAGAGATAGGAAATGTTGGAGAATTGCTAGATAGACAGAAGGTACAATGAGTCGGTTAGATTGAGAAGTGGCCAAAACACAGACATCAGTAGGTATTTGGATAGGTAGTGCGTGGAGAGAAAGAAAAAAATAATAATAATTTGCATGTGTCCCTTGCTACACATATAAGTATTCCTATTGAACCATGCTATACATAAGTGACAACAAAAGAAAGACCCCCATAGACGAAACATAAAAGAATATAACATACTTAACCTGAGGTTTTGTGTACCAGTAAGGCAGTATCCTCATACTTGCAGGTGTAAAGAAGATAATTACTGCTACGCCCGAGGCTTATCGCAAAAGAAAATATACATGACCAGCAGGTTACAAACTCCAATATGGGCAAATCTACCAACATGTACACGTTTGACAAGAAAAAATATACAACAAAAGGCTCAGAAGCTACATCCACACCAAAGATCTTAACACTAAGACGTGTACAGCTAAGACCACAATCTGAGGCATAGTAACAAACATAAGAGGAAGATAGAGATGACGACAACATGAGGCTCGTGGACTGACAGTGCAATCTGCCTCAGACAGAATCGTATGTAACGCAGAAACGGAAACAACATGAGGCTCGTGGACTGACAATGCAATCTGCCTCAGACAGAATCGTATGTAACGCAGGAACGTTAACAACATGAGGCGCGTTGATTGACAGTGCAATCTGCCTCTAACAGGGGCGTATGTGACGTACAAAAAACAAAAGACAAGAGACAAGAAAGTTTGTAATGTACAAAGGAATGACAACAATATGAAGGCTTGAGGATTGTCGGGCAGCCTAGCTCTCCCGGGAGCATGTGACGTACGAAAGCATGTAAAGTGACAACTTAAAGCTTACCTGGAATGGCGAGGTCAAACTGACTGTAACAAGGTGTATAAAATGACCAATGACCAAAAAGGAAACTATAAAGATGAGGCTTTACAGATTGACGACAGCAATCAGCCTCCAACCACACCGAACGTATAAGGCTAAGAGGTAAAACCAATCTGGTCATACCTGCTTGGGTATCCTTGGAATGTTGCCATCTATAGTGATGTTTACCATACCTGACCTGTCTACAAGAACAATGTGACGCTAATATGCCTGACTTAAGCACATGAAAACGTGAGTGTAATACTATGACCATAGCCTAATATACTTGACTAGCGCACATAACGTAAGCATAAAGTGACAGAGCTGAAACCAAAGAATGGGACAATAACTTTGGAACATACACTGTAAGGAACTGTATGCATATTACCCTGTAGGGAAATGTAAGTATGTCTCACTGTAGGAATCGTACGTATGTCACACTGTATGGTACTGTATGTATCGTATGCATGTCACACTGCAAGGAACTGTATGCATAGTACCCTGTAGGGAACAGTATGAATGTCACTCTAGGTAACCGTATGTATTGTATGTGTCACTGTAGGGAACCATATCTATGTCCTACTATAGGGAACCGTTAATGTTGAAGCAAGGTATATCACTTGAAGTAATGCAACGCCGTATAACATAAGCGAAATGCCTCTAACAGGGGCGTATGTGACGAACAAAACAAAAGACGACAAGAGGCTCGTAGATTGACGATACAATCTACCCCAGACAAGAACGTTTGTAATTTACAAAGGAATGACAACAATATGAAGGCTCGAGTATTGTCGGGCAGCCTCTCTCTCACGGGAGCGTGTGATGTACAAAAGGCATGTAAGTGAGGACTTAAAGCTTACCTGGAATGGTGAGATCAAACTGGCCGTAACAAGGTGTGTATAATGACCAGAAAGGAAACTATAAAGATGACGTTATAGGATTAACAACAGCAATCAGCCTCCAACCACACCGAACATAAATAGCTAAGAGGTAAAACAACCTAGCGTACATGACGTAAGCATACCATGACAGAGCTGAACCAAAAACCGGGACAATATCTATGAAACATACACTGTAAGGAACTGTATGCGTATTACCCTGTAGGGAAATTCATGTATATCACACTGTATGGAACCGTACGTATGTCACACTGTAAGAAACTGTATGCATAGTACCATGTTGGGAACGGTATGTATGTCACCCTGTAGGGAATCGTATGCATAGTACCCTGTAGGGACCAGTATGTATACGATACTGTAGGGAACCGTTAACGTTGAATCATGGTATATCACTACAAGTAACGAAAGCACCGTAAAACATCTCCAGAAACATCAAGGCGCTGTATATGAGCTTATAGTGATGTAGGCCCTGAACAACATTAATGTTCAACATAACAGCTAATTAACCACTAATACACAGTATATGTAAGCCAGAGTAACAAACACAAATTACCAGTAGTAGAAACCCCTGAATATAATACTGCCACACACAGGGCCCCTGAATATAATACTGCCACACACTGTTCCCCCCGAATATAATACTGGCACACACTGTACCCCTGAATATACTACTGCCACACACTGTATCCCTGAATATACTACTGCCACACACTGTATCCCTGAATATAATACTACCACATACTTTGCCCTGAATATAAACCTGCCACCCACTGTGTCCCTGGTATATTACTGCTACCCACTGTGTCCCTTAAAATACTGCCATTCACTGTGCCCCTGAAAATAATTCTGCCACACACTGGGCCCCTGTTATATTACTGCCACACACTATTCCCCTGCAACATTACTTGCAGATGCTATGCTCTAACGCTGACTAATTGCACCTCTGTGTCTCTTAAAACAATAAAATGATGCCACTGTGCCTATAGAATGAATGATGCCACTGTGACCCCAGAATGAATGATGCCACTGTGCCCACAGAATGAATGATGCCACTGTGCCTATAGAATTAATGATGCCACTGTGCCCCACAGAATTAATAATGCCACTGTGCCCCACAGAATTAATCATGCCACTGTGCCTATAGAATGAATGATGCCACTGTGCCTATAGAATTAATGACGCCACTGTGACCACAGAATTAATCATGCCACAGTACCCACAGAATTAATGATGCCACAGTACCCACAGAATTAATGATGCCACAGTACCCACAGAATTAATGATGCCACTGTACCCACAGAATTAATCATGCCACTGTGACCACAGAATTAATGATGCCACTGTGACTACAGAATTGATGATGCCACTGTGACCACAGAATTAATCATGCCACTCTACCCACAGAATTAATCATGCCACTGTGACCACAGAATTAATGATGCCACTGTACCCACAGAATTAATGATGCCATTGTACCCACAGAATTAATGATGCCACTGTGGGTACAGAGGAGGAGAGGAGTAAAGCAATTCATTCAGTTCAGAGTACAGAGTGAAGAATCCGCAGAGGAGTGAGAGCAAAGATGAGAGAGAGAGAGATAAGAAAAGCATGAAGAAACCCCAACTAATATCAAGCCTTTACTTCAGCCTTGATCAGAGAATTCCTAAAGGACAATTCATTATCTTTCGGCGAAAAGCCACAAATCTACCGACACTTCAGTAAGTGACTTTGATCTCAAACCTAATATAGCGCAGACCTAAAACTCCTAGTCCGGCCGTAAGAGCCAAGCATATATGCAATATCAAGTCCAGGCACTGCAAGCTGTGTGGTCCTCTAGAGACTGTCTGTTAAACCTTTGGGAGACTTTGGTTGAGCGCTGTGGAGATTGTACCACCTATCTTCAAGTTAGTAAAGCCTCCGTTAAACTGCAACCTAGTGTGGAATCAATTCTTTCCTTGCTAGCCTGTGGGGAGACGGAGTTCCCTGGACCTGTAGTACCCCGGGAGATACCAAGACTACAGTGGCTTCACGTGACATTAAGGATTAATAACATCCGACCCTGGGTTCATAACCCCCCCCAAGAACCAAGTAGCTAACCCCAGCATAGTGGCGGTCACGGGTTTCACTCGTGGTTACCACACTACCAACCAAAAGAGTACAGTTTGTGTTGGTGGAAAATGCACTGAGCAATGGGGCAGTCAACGTGGTGGAACCTGGAGGCCTGTTTGTCTGTCAGTGTTAAGGTTTCTGCCAGTGGGCACGTCAGAGAGAGCACTGGTAACCAGATAGGACAGGGTGAGGGACAATCAAGGGCCAGCTATCACCAACAGACCACTGCAGACAGTGAACATTAGAGAGGAAGAAATGTGAGGAGGGGGGTCAGCAAAATGTGCAAGAACCCCTTGAATTGACAGGTGCCCTCCATACAAAAAGCTTATTTGTTGCAATGCCAAGAAATCTTACATTTGTGTTAACCATTCGGGTCTTTGCAGGAAAGATTGCAGACTGTTATATACGAAACATTTAAAGGGGTACTTTTTTTTTTATCAACTGGTGCCAGAAAGTTAAACAGATTTGTAAATTACTTCTATTAAAAAATCTTAATCCTTCCAGTACTTATTAGTGGCTATATATTACAGAGAAAATTATTTTCTTTTAGGATTTCATTTCTTTCATGACCACAGTGCTCTCTGCTGACACCTCTGTCCATTTTAGGAACTGTCCAGAGCAGCATATGTTTGCTATGGGGATTTTCTCCTGCTCTGGACAGTTCCTGACATGGACAGAGGTGTCAGCAGAGATCACTTCCTGTGGAACACAGCAGCTGTTGGGTGTGTCTCACTTCCAGAGTTGTCCAGAGAGAGAGGAGAGAAGGAGTTTTTTCCAGCAACCTTTTCCCCAGGAGGGTGGCAGACTCCTGGGAAGAGCCTCCTGCTATGGACCCACGGCCTTCCACCTCCCGTACTAGGCCGGCGGGGGGTGGGAGTGAGAGAGTTACAGCCGATTCCAAGGACGGGGTCAGAAGATCCAGCAGGCTCCGCAGTAATGTGGAGACCACTCCCCCGTCCATCGCTGGAAACCGCAAGGCATACGGTAGGAAGATAACTGTTGTGTCTTCAGGGACTGTTTCTAATGTTACGGAACTCCAGCAATGGGGGGTGAAGGGACCCAGGGAGTCGCTTGCCACGTTTGGATCCCGCATGCAGGCAAAGCTGGTGGAATACGAACAGCTG